>NC_079451.1:20984925-21284925 GCF_903798145.1 Danio aesculapii | reverse complement strand
CAAGTAAAATAATCCTGCAGTATAAATAATTTGTTTATTTGAAAATAATTTTCTTCTTTGGCTCCATAAGGACATTTTATATTCGTCTGCCCTTGCATCGGCAGATGGTAAATGAACCAAACGCAAATGGCCTAATAAACATCCTGCATTTAAGATGATCACGGCGCACAGAACCGTAACAGAATTACAAGCAGTTCAATTTAAAAGCACAAGTTCTACACCAAACTTCATGACCTCGCCTAAATCATACAGCTGATTACATCACGCTAATTTATAACAAATGCAATTAAGCCGGTTAAACTTTAAACGAAAAGCTAGTATATGGAAAATCAGCTCAGCTTTATTGAGCGTGGAAGTGTAAGAGGAGTCTAGTGTACACTCGGATGCTGAATACTCACTCCGCGTTTTGTACACTACACAGTAATTAGACATTATTGCTGACCATCTTCAAAGGAAGTGTGCAAAACACTGTTAGGCTGCATAAAAGGCCACGGACTCTCTATTACTGTATTATGAAACTACTTTCATCTGCCGCACCTGCTGTTCAGTGTTTTCGCCTTTTTGTTTTATACACTTGGCTGCTTTCATATTGTTATGCATCAGAAAACTGATTAAGCTGATAAGATGTTTTTTTCAAGACCTTTTAGTGATTTATTTTCGGTTTGCTTTCAGAAGCCTATTTAACTTTGTCCACATACTTGCATTTATTAATTTTGCGCTAAAACCGGCAATCATAAAGTACATTTGTTTACAGTCTCATGGGTAAATCCCTTGATTTTCTACACTACCTGACACAAGTCTTGTCGTTGATCCCAGTTGTAAGAACAACAAATAATAACTTGACTTCTAGTTGATCATTTGGAAAAGTGTCAGAAGGTCGATTTTTCAGATGAATACTCTGCTCAACTGCATCCCAATCATCACAAATACTGCAGAAGACCTAGTGGAACCCACATAGACCCAAGACTCTCATAGAAATCAGTCAGGTTTGGTGAAGGAAAAATCATGGTTTAGGGTTATATTGAGTATGGGGGCGTGCGAGAGATCTGCAGAGTGGATGATAACATCAACAGTCTGAGGTATCAAGACATTTGTGCTGCTCGGAACATTACAAACCACAGGAGAGAGCAAATTCTTCAGCAAGATAGCGCTGCTTCTCATACTTTAAGATTTGATTGGCCAGCCCAGTCACCAGATATGAACATTATTAAGCAGTTCTGGGGTAATATGATGGATGAGGCACCGAAAATAAATCCAAAGAATCTTGATGAACACTTTCTTTGCCATTCAGATGACTTTATTAAAAGTTATTTGAGTCATTGCAGAGATGTATGGATGCAGTCCTATAAGCTCATGGGAGTCATACACAATATTAATTCTTTTTCCACTGCACCATGACTTTATATTCTATACTGTACATTATTTCTGTTGGGTGACAAGACTTTCGTCTAAGGAAAGTCAGACTTTACTGTCCTAATTAAATGATTAAAAATCAAGGCATGATCATATTTGGCCTTTCATTTAAGCCACTTCTGATACCAAATGATCAACTAGAAGTCAAGTTATTATTTGTAGTTCCTAAAACTTGAATTTGTCAGGTAGTGTAATGAATTCTCTCTGTCTGATGAAGAAAGCTGGATTTAAAAATAATCCGGCAGCATTTGTGCTTGACTTCTGAAATCTAAATTACACAGGCACTTTATCTCTTCGAGTCTAAGTGGTGCAATTACACACTTCAGACTTTTCTCCAACTTCAGATCGCAGCACCTACAAAATCCCAGACTATGCATTTGAAACTGCAGGAGTAGAAGGAAATCAGATGCCGCACGTTAACAGGATGCGAGATTAATTCAGAACCCTTCTGCCGAGCACATGCTTGAGCTTTGCCAAATCAGACAGTAATTAAGAGATGATTAAATCTCTATCAAGCAGGTGTTTCATAACATATTCACTGCTTTTAGAACTCAAGTAGCACAAAAGTGAACAGCCTCCATAATTAGTGTTATCTTAAACAACAATTGTTTGCACGTTTACGCTCAGCATTATGTAATGTTTACACTGATAAACGATGCGGCACAGTTTTGTTGCCTATTAAATCTTGGTGTTTTTGTCATTGCATATTTGACTTAAACTATCCAGCTTACTTTATTTCAAATATGCAATGACAGTAATTTTTATTTTTTAAAAATTTACAAACAGGTGAATCAAACAGACATCATGACACCATGATGTTACACTAGTAAAGCAAGCTGTTGTATCTGTTTAAGTTCTTAAAATTCACTTTACGTTGTGGATAATCACTACACTGTAAAAAATCCTGGTTGCCGTAAATTAAATTTATAATGAAGCTGAATTAAATTAAATGTATGAGTCCATTGAACTTATATTATGTAAAACTGACTTAAAACAGCTTGCATAACTTATAAAATTAAGTTCGAACATGATTAACTTAGTTTAATAAGTTAAAATGAACTAAAAACATATGCTGTGATGACTTATTGATCATATTTTTTTACAGTGTACGTACTAACATTTAAATGAATAATTTGTTTAAAAAAATGTCTGCACGTAATTAAATCTGTAATTATTTTCAGTAATTGCATTCATAATTGCACTGTTGACCCATCACTAACACCTTAACTCAACCTTAAACCCACCCATACCACCAAAGTAGCACCATAAGATTTGTGCAATATAATAGTTTATGAAGTACCTAGCAGTAAAGGCCACTTAATATAAAGTGCGACTAAATATACTTCTTTGGGATTTGATAAGCTATGTCTGTTGTAAGCTAGATTTCTCAGTTTTACCGTATGAGGATGTTTCAGGCTTCTTGTTCTCAATTCTTTTATTTCACAGAGTTTTTGTGCAGAGATCAGTCCTGCTGTTCAGCTCACAGCTAGCGGTTCCTGCACACACTGTACTGTCTACATGTGAATGTGGCCTTAAACAGAATGGATAGTTTTCACCCTGATGTTCTTGCAGACCCATATAACCTTTATCCACTATAGAAAACACTCACGCTGCTCTTTTGCATATAAAGTGAATGGTTAAATCTATCTTTCTTTCTTTCTTTCTTTCTTTCTTTCTTTCTATCTATCTATCATATACAATGAATGGTTAAATAAATCAATCAATCAATCAATCTATCTATCTATCTATCTATCTATCTATCTATCTATCTATCTATCTATCTATCTATCTATCTATCTATCTATCTATCTATCTATCTATCTATCTATCTATCTATCTATCTATCTATCATATACAATGAATGGTTAAATAAATCAATCAATCAATCAGTCTGTCTGTCTGTCTGTCTGTCTGTCTGTCTGTCTGTCTGTCTGTCTGTCTGTCTGTCTGTCTGTCTGTCTGTCTGTCTGTCTGTCTGTCTGTCTGTCTGTCTGTCTGCCTGTCTGTCTGCCTGTCTGTCAATCTATCTATCTATCTATCTATCTATCTATCTATCTATCTATCTATCTATCTATCTATCTATCTATCTATCTATCTATCTATCTATCTATCTATCTATCTATCTATCTATCTATCTATCTATCTATCTATCTATCTGACGACATTATTTGTCTATTTATCCCCCATTAATCGATCATCTCATGATTGATAGATCCATCCATCTATATCAGTCCATCCATTCGCATCTTTGTCTATTTATTTCTCTACTCATCGATCAATCCATAAATCCATCAATCTACTGTACACCATCCAGCCACACCTTTATATTTCCATGTATTCCCCATTTTATCAATTCATCATTGTTGGATCCATCCATCCAATCATCCATCCACCCATTTATCTGTATCAATCAATCAATTCATCAACATCTTTTTCTATTTATTCCTCCACTCATCGATCAATCCATTAATCCATCCATCTACATTAGTCCATCCATCCACATCTGTATATGTCCATTTATTCTCCATTCAATCAATTCTTAATTGTTGGGTCCATCCATCCATCCATCCATCCATCCATCCAATCATCCTGCCACCCATTTATCTTTATTAATCAATCCATGCATCAACATCTTTATTTCTATTTATTTCTCCACTCATCGATCAATCCATTAATTTATCCATCTAAATCAGTCCATTCATCCACATCTTTATACGTCCACTTATTCTCCATTCAATCAATTCGTAATTGTTGGATCAATCCATCCATTCATCCATCCACCTATTTATCTGTATCAATCAATCCATCCATCAACACCTTTGTCTATTTATTTCTCCACTCATTGATTAATTCATATATCCATCCATCCACAGCTTTATGTCTATTAATTCCCCATTTATTGATAAATCCATCATTGATGGATCCATCCATCTGCATGTCTTTATATCTCTCTGTTTATCCATTTATCATCCATCTCTATCAGTCCATCCATCCATCCATTTATATTTTTATATTTCTATTTATTCATCCATCCATGTCTGTATTCATCTGTCTGTCTGTTTGTCTGTGCAAACACATTATTGATATTGCTTCTAGTGTAATTACCTCTGTATTTACAGTATGTGCCTTGCTCAAGGGCAACTCATCTGGGTATCGAAGATGGAGAGAGTGTGGTTCATTCATACCTTCAATTTGCCATGCAGGGACCGGGAATGGAACCACCAACATTTGGGTTACAAGTCTAACTCATTGACCATTAGCTCTTCAGTGTTTGGACTCTCAGTAGATTATTAAACCACACTGAACTGAGCTAAACTGAACTGAACTTAAATACTGAAAACTGAACTGACACGGATTCAATTTACTATGATCTTTCATGTGAAGCTGCTTTGACACAATCTACATTGTAAAAGCGCTATACAAATAAAGGTGAATTGAATTAGGCCATCACCACTATTTGCCTACCCATCTATCTATATACTGTCTGTCCACCAGTCTATTTTTCTATCCATCCATCTCTCCATACATCTGAATTTATCACCAGGTCACCATCTCCACCAAGAAGAGTGTTGAAGAGACTGAAGTCGTCTGAATGAGGATGACTCAATAATGACATTTGAAATCTTCAGTGTGTATCAAGTAAGCTCAAGCAGTAGTGAAAAGCAAACTTCTCATCAGAATGGCACGCTTAATGGATGAATATTCAAAGGGAGTGAGGGCTGAATATTGAGTGCAGGGGGAAAATTGATTCAAAGCTAATTACAAGAAAACAGAGGAGGCCCTTGTGTGCTCTTTGTAGAGTCTGGCTAGTTTAAAAGATGAAAAGTAAATTAGCAACTAGCACAGTGAGGAACAGGATTCTCAAATGATGCTCACCAGCAAAAGAGCATCAGTTGCAAAAAAAAAAGAAGCAAAATGGCATCATTTGTCTGATAATATGAATGCAAACTTCTCGAGACCAAAGACTCTTTTTAACATTAATACAGCTACCTTAAACCCATCTACCAGTCTTTTTCCAGGGATGTCCTCCCCTTCATATAAACAATTCTTATTTTTCTTTAATAGTAAAATAATATATCTTCAACTAGGGATAACTCCTCCTTCTCTAACCTGCTTTCCCTGACACTGCAAGTATCTTTTTAAATCAATTTAAATTAGATTCTGCAGATCAGAGTTACTGGAAAATGTCGAACACTCCGATCAACCGGTGGATGTTCTTCCACCTTTTTTGTTTAAGTCTTTGCTGATGTTGCCCCATACTTCTTGATAATAACAAATAGCAGCCTAGAATCTTTTTTAAC
This sequence comes from Danio aesculapii, assembly GCF_903798145.1. Classification (NCBI taxonomy): domain Eukaryota; kingdom Metazoa; phylum Chordata; class Actinopteri; order Cypriniformes; family Danionidae; genus Danio; species Danio aesculapii. The sequence goes on along the minus strand of NC_079451.1, from coordinate 21,279,211 downwards.
CAGACAGCCTAAAACAGGGGTGCCCAAACTCAGTCCTGGAGGGCCGGTGATTTGAAAAGTTTAGTTCCAACCCCAATCGGACACACCTGTGCTAGCTAATCAAGCTCTTACAAGGTATTTTAGAAACATCCTTGCAGGTGAGTTGAGGCAAGTTGGAGCTAAAATCTGCAGGACACCGGCCCTCCAGGACCGAGTTTGGACACCCCTGGCCTACAGCATGCAAAGTATCAGGATTCTGCCACTTCGGTCCAGACACTAGTCCTGTCATGTCTTGCATGTTGTGCTCAGCTCGAGTTTTCTCAGGTCAAGCACTCATTTTCTGTCATTGTGTGTCGTTGTACGACAGCCGTTTTGGCCGTGCGCTCCTGCTTGATGTGGTTTTGGTTGGCTCTGGGATCAGAACATGCATATCGCATGTGTGAGTGCATGGTAAGTGTTTACATTCATTGTGCGCTTGTGTCTTATGTTTAGTCTTCTGTTGGCTTTAGACCATGGGTTTATTTTTTGCACCCAGCTCTCTTCCAGCCAAGAGGATCCCAAGACCAACCCCTAGCCAGAGGACTGCCACACCAGTAGAACTATCGCCCCTTTGGTGTATTCACCGAGGGTCTCCTCGAGGCAGGCTTGGATTCAGCGAGACAACCCTCATCCACTTTTTCTGGCTGTATTTTATGAGCCATTTGATTAAAAGGAGCTAGGCGAACTTGGAAAGTGGACTTATTGGGAGGAGGTGGAGTATGCCTGCCTCAGAAAAGAGAGCGAGATCCTCTAGGGGGAATAGACCCTTTTCACCACCACCAGCACCACCTCCCAGCCCATAACCAACCCCCAAGGGTTAACCCACACCCAAAAGTGGAGACTGAAGAGGAAGGCATCTTCAGTTAAGGCGGTTCCAGCCCCAGAGTTCCCACTAGTCTCAGCTATAGCCCCAAGGGGTCCTGTTGTGTCTTCCAGCCCTGATCCCTGCCAGTCTGCCCAGTCAAGTTTGTTTGTTTATTTGTTTTGCTAATGTTTTCCCTCTCTGTGTTGTTTTTGTTGCCTTGTTTTATTTTTATTATTAATGAACCCATTTTGAGTTATTGAGATTGAGTCATTGTCTCCCTACCTGATTGTGAGTAAATTCAGATCTGCCCTTTGTTGTAAGATTTTTTTAAAGATTTTTTTTCACAACTGCTAAGTTTTTTTAGCTCAAAATATTTTATTTGGAAATGAAAGTTGTAAAAATTGTGCTATATAAATAAAATGGTCATCCTCATTGTCAGGTACAGCCCATCTAAACTACTATTCATCCCCAGTCAACAAATACCTCCTCAATATCTCCGGCTTGATGCATCCAGAGCTTATCCTGCACAAATACCAATGCTAAATTACCACACTGTAAAACCCAACAGTCAACTTTATCAAATGAAATGAGTGTAGTCAACTCAAAATTGACTGAGTTAATTCTACTCATTTGAAAAGAGTTTTGAACTCAGTGTTGAAGGTAATGAGTAAATTAAATACCTCATTACTTCAACTTAAATGGAGTAAGTTCACAGTATAGATTATTTTTTTAACTCAAATGGTTTGAGTTGCCTTAACTTATTGGGTTTTACAGTACTCAGTTGGTTTGAGTTCTCTTCATTTATTGAGTTTTACTGTGCTCAAATTGCTTCGTTTACTCAAATGGATTAAGTTCACAGTACTCATTACGAATAGATTTTGAATTTAAATAGTTTGTTGCAATCGGTTTCTTCAAACGGTTTGAGTTACCTTAACTTTTTGGATTTTACAGTGCAGTGTCAACACTGTTTAAGGGAACGTTTCTTCTTGTATATACAGTAGATGTCTGCTATTTGCTATCTGACTTTTATTCTACCAATAGTTGAAAGTCCTCAAGCAGCTGAACACCAGATATGCTCATCCATAAACAACCGAAGTATATTTTCACATATTTTCCCCCAAAAAATAATGTGCTGAATTTAACAGAGTAAATTTTGGATAATTGGATGAATAAACAGTAATTGCAGTACATTTATGTCCATTTCCACATGGATGGACGTGCAATCAAAGATTCATAAGCTGCGACTCTTCCTTAATCAGAGTAAGCTGAAACAGCCATTTGCTTGTTTGTCCATGCAGAAATAGAAAACAGACCACACCACCGCCATGGTTTATTCATTTTCCAAAAGGTTTATTCATTTTCTATTTCCAATCTGCTTAATATGACTCACCAAATGAGGAAACAAGAGTAACCAAATTACTTTACTTAATATAATACACATCATATGGACACTTCCTCTGCTCTCGCAGGTAATTGCCTTGTAGATGATTATAATGATGCTAAATTTGTGCGTGCTTCTTGGGGCATTCGTCATATATGCAGAATCTCTTTTATCTTGACTCGTTGTTGAAGTTATTTGGATTTTTAAGTGTGAAATTACAAGCAGTTCCTATTTTGGTGTCTGCATTAAGTGAATTTACATATAAAGCCTATTGCTTTATTGTTCTGATGCTTGAAAGCTAGCTAGCATTTAGTGAGATAAAAGTATTTAGCTCAGATAAATATTCTGTGTCCATTTGTTGATGTTGGACGAAGCCGTAATTCATATCTGTAATTCATCTTCGTCACTCCAACATGGAGTCTGCGTGCGCAGAAATCCACAGATTTCCACATATTATTAGCCAATCACTGAATCTTTTTATTTTCTTATGCAAATGTGAGCAAATATCTATTTGTTAAGTTTTTTATATTAATTTCAGAAATATTATTGACTAATATGCAAATGCTTATAGGATTTATTTCAAACAAAGTTTATATTTTAGTAGATACGGTAATTTATATGAGACATGACTTGTTTACAAAACTAATGTATTTAATTGGATTTGCATTGTAAACATTAAATAAAAATGTAAAAGTTTTAGTTTTTTTATTTCATGTTTTAGTTACTATATATCCGAAATTATTCTACATAAATCCGCAGATTTCTTCTTCTTTTTTTTTTTTTTTTTACAAAATTCAAGCAGAAATAGCAAAAAATGTCTGCAGATTGTGTCTGTCTCTGGTCATAACTTCTGATCAACCCATGTGGTTTATTTTGTGACAACAACAATATGGAATGCAATATGGCAGTGTTTCCCAACCCTTTTCCTGGAGGCACACCAACAGTACATATTTTGGATGTCCCCCTTACCTGACTAATTAACTTCAGGTTTTGGAGTCTCTTCTTATGTTCTAATTAGGTGATTCAGGTGTGTTTAATTAGGGAGACATTGAAAATGTGTACTGTTGGTGTGCCTTCAGGAACAGGGCTGGGAAACACTGCAATATGGTATACAATAATTACCTCCATAACAAATGAAAATTGAAAAGTTTTTCAATGACACATTCTAATTTTACCAACAGGTTTTCTAAACGCGTGCTCTTTTCTTCCTTCACACTGTTAAAAGATTAGTTAATACAATGAACGTGCACCCTATACTGACACTGAGGAGAAGAAACCATTAAATAAAGTCATATTTTGTAGCTTCATAACATTCCAATTGAACCACTACAGACATGGGGAATGTTTTTTTTTTTTGTATATTGGAGTCTGGAACATTGCTGTCTATGAAGAATCAGAGAGCTCTCAGATTTCCTCCAAAATATCTTAATTTGTGTTCTGAACATGAACAAAGGTCTCAGGGATTTGGAACAACATGAGCATGAGTAATAATAACATATTTTTCATTTTTGGGTGAACTAACTCTTTCATTCTTAAACCTTTTCACTTAAATTACCTTCCTAAATAAGTCAGTAGTAATACTATTATTAACCCTTGTGCACTGTTCAAATTTGTTATGTTGGGGATGAAAACATCTACAGAATTAAACTGCTATAAAATTGCGTCAGATTAATTATTTTTTTAATTGCTTTGCATAAATCTGTCAATCAACCTCAGTTCTGATCAAAACTAGTAAATTGTTTAGAAAATTACAGGATTTTAACTCTTTAATTGCCAAGTTCACAAGTGATGTCACTGATTTGGTGGAAAAAAACACACAAAATGACGTGTTTTCAATGTAAAAGGTAATTGTGGACTGGATTTTTAAAAACTTTTTATCACAGTCTTGGACATGTGAACGATTAGTAACAACATTAGCTTTGATGCATTGTTAGATTTTTATTTGTTCTCCCTAATTTACTGTTGGTGGCTGTTTTTTCCCTATTGACCTCCATTATAACCACATTTGATGGTGCATAAATACACAGTCTTTGTTTTTGTTTACTCCATAGTTCTGAGAGCCAAGATGCATATTTTGATTTTCTCAGACACATCAAGGTAAGTGTGCAAAGGTCATTCTCACACACTCTCAGACACACAGTACACACACACTTTAATTTGCTGTCCATATAAAATCCAAAAACTAAGCTTTTTTGCACAGGCCTATCTAAAGGGTTAAGGGTGCCAACTGATGATCAACAGTAAAAATGACACATTTTAGCTCTTCAAACCGGGAAAACCACCAACAATCGATCATATGGTGTCATGGTTTTGCAATCAAAAAAATGTGGTTATAATGGAAGTCAATAAGACAAAAACAGCCACCAACAGTAAATTAGGGAGAAAAATGAAAATCAACCAAAAACAACTCAAAGGCAATGTTGTTTTACATGTCCAAGACTTTGATAAAAGGTCAAAATATCCAGTCCACAATTTCTTTTTATATTGAAAATACATCATTTTGTGTTTTTTATTAATTATGAATTTAGCAATTAAAGAGCTAAAATCCAGTATTTTTTAAGCAATATATAAGTTTTGATTAGGACTGAGGTTGATTAACAGATTTATGCAAAAAATGTTAATTATCTGATGCATTTTTACCACAGTTTAATTTAGTGGATGTTTAATTTCTATTCCCTAATATAACAAAAGGGTAGTAAATTTGCCCATATTGTTGAGTTAGAAAATAAATAAATAAATAAATAAATAAATAAATAAAAATAAATAAATAAATAAAAAATCAAAGCATGTTATTAAAATATGTGTCAAAATAAGATTTGTCACCAAAAATCCTTCTGCTAGCTGAAACATAGAAAAAGCAATGGCCAAATTAAGACTCAAAATCACCCCAGAGTGGATGAAAACATCCCCAACAGTACATAAGCGGTTAGAGCATAATGCGCATATATTTGAAACCCTGACACACTCACACAGAAACGCACCCTTAAACTAAAACTTTTTGTTTTAAAGTTACTTCAAAAACTAGGTCACTGTATGACACCAATGACCATCCATGACACGAGGATCAAACTGAAGCGTTTCAGTCCTTTCCATGTCACACTCTGTATGACAAAGTGCATTACTGTCTGTCTTCTCTTCTTCCACCAAGTTCACCGTCCACCTGAAAGCCACTGGCCACATGCAAATGAGGCCATCGCCACGCTTAGAAAAGCCATTTAAACTTCCATTTCTGACCGGTCTCGTTTAGTCAGCAGTGTCAGGCGGCATTCATTAACTTGTTTCAGTCCTGCTCTGTGGGCTTTAGTCTTGATGAATCCCTCCTCATACCAATTACACTGATTCTGCTTGGCAGTCAATCCCTCCGACTCGAGAAAAGGTCTGTGTAATGGCTTTAGATTAAGACCTGATCTCCAGGAAAAGCAATGAGAGCCTGAGCTCCAGTTGTTCACCCATTATGGCCACTCGTTACCTGCAGCGGCTCGAGGCAGCGCTAATAACCAGCCTACAGTTGGCTTAGAGAAAGACTGGGTGACCGAAGGCAGGAGGCCATGCTTATAAATCAACACTTATTTGAATTAGTCACTAGTTGAGTCGAGGTGGTGCTTTAAAGAATGCACAGACGTCTGAGAAAACACCATGTTTTTTGAGAAAACAAGTCACAGTTGATTAAGTTAAATGAAGAGGAAAAAATAAAACATACAGGTAAGTCGCAGTGATCACATTTGATCATTTAATTCAAGTGTAATGTAAAATTTTAGTTCACTTAAAACAGCAAATCCATCAAGTTTATCTGTATTAAAAACATAGCACTAACATGTTTCTTTATCCTATGATCATAGGGGAACCACTTTAATTATAGCATATGAAGATGATCAATGTTTCTTAGAAAACACTGTGCAATTCTGAGCATACCCTTAAGGGACACCTATTTTACCCCCTTTTCAAGATTTAAGATGAGTCTTTTGTGTATCCAGAATGTGTTTGAAAAGTTTCAGCTTAAAACAGCCATCAGATTATTTATTATATCTTTCAGAATATTGGAAATTTCTGCTCTGAACACATTGTAGCTGTTTTTGTTGCCTGTGCCTTTAATGCTAGTTCTCTCCGCCCACCATTCCCACGTGCCTGTCAGAGTGTGCCTCAATCTCCGCCTCTGCTGCATCAGATAAACAGCACAGTGACAGACATGAAGGAAGCAGATCTCATGTAACGTTTGTGAGAAATACTACAGTAAGAACTTTACCAATGATTATTTGATGTATTTGTTGTGGAGTTCATTCAAGCACTTCTGCAATGATGAGTCACACACAATGTCATTACAAAGTTCAAACGCACACACAGACACACACACACAGCACGCGCGTTTAACTTTGTACTGTTTTTGCATGGAAAATGTGACAGGATACATGCTAATATCCACTGCTGTATAGATATCCGTTATGTTAATGTACAAAATAAACCTGATTTAACGTCCACAATCCGGGACTGAAGCATTTTCTTTTATGATTGTTCTGACATGCGGCTGTGGGGATAAAGACGGTAAAATCGCTGTAATTCATTACAAACATGCACTGATTTAAAAACATTTTAAACTTGTAAAACTCACTCTTGATCACGTTTGATAATGATTGATGATCACAGAGCGCTGAACAGATCCTTTAATCCCACTTGCTCTGCGCAAGTCCTGTCTTGTTGATATGATTATACGCGTTACTACAGAGACATGTTAATACGCGGCTGTCAATCAACTCAGGGGTGGGGAAACCGCACTCCTACATCCCATTGCGGTGGGCCTCAAAATGGGAGAGATTTGGATCCTATTTTAACATCAGGAAATAAAAAAGAGAGACTTATTGTGTTTATATCACTCCAATATCACGTATATTATGTGGACACACTGTACCTATGCACAGTTCTGTCCAAACAGCTTCCAGAAGATGATTTTCATCATAGGTGCTCTTTAATTCGCATGATACCGCATACCCCCCAAACCTGTAACCCCCCCCCCCCCCCCCCCCCCCCCCCTCCTCAACTTTTGGTACAGTCTCCATCCTACCACCCCATATTAAAAATAAGTTTCACGAGTAACAGATGTTTGACTGAATAAAGAATGCATATTCGGGGAGAGGGCACTGAGCTCAGAATGACACCCTTCATTCCAAGGTGGTGTGGATCTTTTTTAAAGCTATATTTTATTGATATTTCAGGGATATCATCCTTTGTGTGCTGAAATTACTGATGTGCAGTAACTACAGTATAGAAATAAACTGATCAAATCAATACTTTATAGTTTCAGATGATTCAATTTCAACCTATGCAATTTTGTTTTAAAAATTAAGTGCCGGAAGTGGCCAAGTGTACAAAAGCAGCAGAATGCAACTGTTAGTCCAGTATTCAAGTCAATAATAAGGCCAAATTCACACATATTTAGTTATTCAAGGAAGTCACAATCACAATTTATGACTGCAAAGCTCTACTTTGAGCAGGGGCGGATTGAACCAATAAGCAAGGTAAGCAGCCGCTTAGGGGCCCAGGAAATCTGAGAGCCCCTAAATAAATATCTAGAAGTACAAATGACACCTATAAATGATATAACATTGTTTTCTATTATATTTTAGAGTGAGGGTCTAAAAATTAATTTGAATGTAATTATTACATATCCACAAATGTGTCTCCTACCTTCAATCATGGAACAGTCCAGCAGTCAAATCAGTAAAGATTTAGTTAAAAAAAGAAATGGTTCATTTGTTATTTTTAGTTGTGAATTCATTTTAAGGAAACAAATCATTTCAAAAGTTTTACAAGATTCTTTACATGTTGTTATTATTATTTTGTATTAATATAAAATGCAGAAAAGAAGATCGAATTATATAAGAAAAAACTGCAAAATAGTAATAAAAAAATTAAGTACGAAAGAAAGAACATTTAGGCCCAATGGCTGGAATTGCTTAGGGCCCCGAATTCACTAAATCCGCCCCTGACTTTGAGCCATAGCTGATCTTGTTATTGGGGGATGTGAAGATCCCCGGCTATACTATTAGACAAAATGTAACAGCCAGCATCCAACTAACAATTTATAAAATGACTAACCGTTTATTCATAATAATAACACATTGACAAACACTGCCCACAATGCCAGCTCTTGAGCGAGAGGATCAAATTTGCATGTGTCAAATTCTGGCAGGTTCCTACACATGATATCAGATGGATACAAGTATACCAAAAGGTCTATTTTGAGCGATGCTTTTGTTCGTTAACCTTACAGGCAAACTTCCTTTCTGAGCAACTAGCTGTCTTTCACACCACAGTGTGAGAAACCTGCTCAATGCTGCACAAACTTGTCTAGCATGCTCAGAGTTTTCATTTGTGGTTTTGGTATAAGAGATGTGAGGCGTGTGTGTCATCTGAAGGTTTCAATGCAGCCTCTGTCTGTCCTCCACACGAGCTGCTCACATCAGTTTTATGTTGTACATGACTTAAATATTTCCCTTTTTACTTAAGTATAAAAGCCTCTGTTGGTTAATTAAAATTTGACACATGAAACTACATCAGTTGAACCATTTTAGTGTCTAATGTGATGAGACATTTAATTTATCACTGTTTCTATGATTACAGATTAAAATCACAGGCCGTGAACACACTCAATTCTGAATCTGGATGTCGGTTCACCTTTTAGTTCTTAATCTTGAATCTTTACACACAGAGCTCAGTCATTTAAAAGACTAACAACTCCATCGAGTACGTAAACAAAAAGTTTTGTCCTGAAACTCTGAACAAACAGGCGCACAGGTTAATAAATTCTATACCAACTATATGGCGTAGGTGATTGATCGATATCGCCTATGAAGCACAATTTAAGATACTCCTCCACACCAGTTCCATACACAAGATATTAGAACCAGATAGATATCTCAATAGTCAATACACTTGTCTCTAGATAGTGTTAATATATTTTATATTGTAAAAAAAAAAGGCTTATTATATGGCCTTACCCTATCTCTAAACCTAATGCTTATACACTCACTGAACACTTTATTAGGTACATCCTACTAGTACCAGGTTGGACCTCCTTTTGTCTTCAGAACTGCCTTAACATTCGTAGATTCAACAAGGTCCTGGAAATATTCCTCAGAGATTTGGGTCCATATAGACATGATAGCATCAGGATCATGATAGCATTTGCACCCACAGAACTGCCGCTCACTGGACATTTTCTCTTTTTCAGACCATTCTCTGTATACTCTAGAGATGGTTGTGCATGAAAATCCCAGCAGATCAGCAGTTTCTGAAATACTCAGCCCAGCCCATCTGGCACCAACAACCATTTCACGTTCAAAGTCATTTAAATCACCTTTCTTGCCCATTCTGATGCTCGGTTTGAACTGCAGCAGATCGTCTTGACCATGTCTATATGCACTGAGTTGCTACCATGTGAATGGCTGATTAGAAATTTGCGCTAACAAGCAGTTGGACAGGTGTACCTAATAAAGTGGCCAGTGAGTATAAGTAGCCTGTGGCAATATTTGAATTACAAAATACCCTGTTAGATAAAATGTACCCTGTATGATTTTCAAGCATTTTGTATTACAAGGACACAAGGCCAATCAGCCAAACACTGATGAAGAAAAGAGAGTAAAAGCCATATTATTTCAAATTGTCGAACATTCCAGCAAATCAGACAGGCAAAAGTACAACTAGGTCATACCCATGTCATTATACACTTTTATGTCCTCGCAAACCACATAAACAAGTACACACACTAAATGCAACTTGTTTTTTGGAAAATATGGTAATATGTAAAAGGACGAAGCACAATAGCTAAAACGTGAATGCTGGATAATGAGGCTATTGTACTGCATAAGCCTTAACAGGTATTTTATTTAAATCCACATGGAGCTCAACAGTTGGTCATCTATGACGCAGCGGTTGTTAAGTAGCACTGAGAGCAGCGAATAAAAGACATTGTCCCGTCTTTCTGATCAACAGCGGGGTAAAGTAAAACGAAATAAAAAAAGGTCTGTTAGTATTTTCTCATTACTATGCAAATGCAAAACTCATAACAGTGTAGTGACCTCCAGCATTAGCCCGTGTTCAAGGTCCTGGGTGGAGATCTCATTTTCATGCTGCACCAGAAAACAGCGTCTGGTTTACAAACACTCTGGTCACTCTCAGCCGTGCTGGATGAGGTAAGAAAGAAGCCAGCGGGGAGAAATGCTTCAAATGTATTTTTCACAGAGGAAAGAAAAGAGTGAGTTGTATCTCCTCCATTGAAGATGACATAAAAACAGTTGATATGAGAAAACAGCAGTGCACAGGCGTATACCGTCAGAAATTCAAGATCTGCGACTTCTATCAAAACAATTTCCTTTTCACACATGAATGAATAGCCTATGTTCATTTTAATAGGAATATATGTGATCAGGATCTGTTTGGCAATGAAAATTCCACAGTCCAAACACATGCGGTATAGGTGAATTAAATAAACTAAAATTGGTCGTAGTGTATGTGTGTGAATGTGAGAGTGTATGGGTGTTTCCCAGCACTGGGTTGCAGCTGGAAGGGCATCTGCTGTGTAAAACATATGCTGGGTAAGTTGACGGTTCATTCCACTGTGGCGACCCCTGATGAATAAAGAGACTAAGCCGAAGGAAAATGAATGAATGAATGTGGTGAAACTCAGTTACTTCGAACAAAGATCTTTGCAACTGTTTGAAAGATACACATGAAATATCTGACACTAACTTTAACTGTTATTTTTTTTGTCAAACATGACAATTTAGAATCAAATAGAGAGATTTAATTGTGAATATATTTTACTTATAGACAAATAGCTGTTTAGGAAGTCACCTATTAGCAATTTTAGTTAAACGTTATTTATTTTACCATCTTTGTGCACCATTTTTCTCAGAAAACATACTTCTAAACTTTTCAAATGTTCACCAGATGTCAATAACAACCAAATTAATCCATATATACAAAGAAAACAAAACTAAATGGGTTAAAAATTAAATGAACATGACATGGTGGAAAGTATTGAACACACGAAGAAAGGGAGGTGTAAAAGGCATGGAAAGCCCAGACAGCAGCTGAGATAGTTCAGCAGTTAGAGAACAATCCTGCCTACTAATAGCTGTCCAGGAATAGTCTATTAGTAAATTTAGTTAGACATTTTTCAGTTATTTATTTCACCATTTTTCTGCATCATTTTTCTCAGAAAACATATTTCTAAAGGTGCTGTTAATTTTTCAAATGTTTACTAGATGTTGGTAACAACCAAATTAATCCATATATTCAAAGAAAACACAAATAATTAGTATAGGAATTAGATGAAAATGACACTGGGAAAGTATTGAACACATGAAGAAAGGGAGGTGTAAAAAGACATGGAAAGCCCAGACAGCAGCTGAAATCTCTCAGCAGTTAGAAAACAATCCTGCCTATAATCATAGACAAATAGCTGTTCAGGAATCATCAATTTGCAATTTTAGTTAGAAGTTTAGTTATTTATTTTACCATTTTTCTGCACCATTTGTCTCAGAAAACATATTTCCAAAGGTGCTGTTAACTTTACTAATGTTCACCAGATATCAATAACAAAAAATTAACCAATATATTCAAAGAAAACACAACTAATTGCTTTAAAAAATTAAATAAAGATGACATGGGGGATAGATTAATAGACAAACAACTGTTTAGGAAGTCATCTATTAGCAATCTTAGTTAGAAGACATTTAGCTTTTTTATCGAGTTTTAAACTATTTTACATTGGTTATAATAAGACATAACAATATTTAAATCTCTGAAAGAAACTGAGGCATGCCATTATTCTTCTGTCATTAGTTTGCGCTAAATATTTAGGATACAGCAATAGCAGACCCATTATTTGCCAATTCTGTTACTGTGGTATTTCAGTCAATTTCTCCTTCACATTTTAAAAATAATAGTATGATAATTTATAAAATTCTGTATTTGTATCTGGTTTGAGGTCAGTATATTGAGCTTAAACACAAAAAGGTTGAAAAATCAAATGTGGGGGTTTAGTTTACAGATTCAGTTCACTGCAAATTCTGCATTTGTTCTATATTATTACAGTTTGAAGAAAATGCTTTAAATGTACCCTCAATAAATACACAGTATATTCTAACACCCATACACGTATACACACACACACACACACACACACACACCCATACATATGGTTTTATCTCACTATTAGTCATTAGTATGGCTTCCATGCATCATGCTTCAAAACTAAGACAGGTGCAGTATATCTAGAGTAAAACAGCTGCAATTCATTTCCTCCCTGGCAACATCCATCATATCATTTCAATGACACTCTCAGCTATCAGGAGCATACTGATTTTACCCCCTTTAGATATATATCTCATCTTCTAAGCTTTCTGAACACCATCCCACAGTCTCATTTACAGCAAGCACTAGAAGATTTAGTGCAGTTCGGCTCATGAGTTTACACATTCCTCGCAGAACACACAAAATATTAATAACCTTCAGCAAAAAAAGAGGAATGTATTGTCCAGAGTAAGATATTTCATATCTAACAGATGTTTAGATATACTCCACAAGACTAAATGATGGCTGAATATACATAAAAAAACTAGTTGTTAAGTTTTGGATCTTAATACTTTTACCAGGATGACTTTGTGGTGTTTTTTTAATCTGAGAAGTTAAACTGTTCACTGTTGTCAGAAAAATCCTCCAGAAGCAGTAAAATTATCATGACAAACAAGGGACTCTTGATAAACAATGACAAAAAAAGTAATATGTGTAATCGTAATGTACTGGAAGAGCTTAACTTGACCATTCTTTCTTACATTTTTCATTACACGACGGGTAAAAATAAACAAGAGGAGGTTCCTATATTTTCCATTAGCACATTCCACCCTGTCAGCCTGTTCATTAGTGGGGTATTTTAGTGACTGTGACTTCATGTGTCTTCATCGATGAGTCATTGAATAATTAAATAAATTCATTCAAAACCTTTAGTTCATTCTGGAAGTACATGCAACCTTATAAGAGAATCATTGATATGGTCTTCATTCCAGAATGAAATACCTTAGTGTCATAGATGAAACATGCTTGAATCTTTTTGATGCTGTTAATTGAGCTAAATTAAACAAAACGAGACCATATTTTGTGCAAAACACTCACTGACTCACTTTCTTTCAGCTTAGTCCCTGCTCTATCAGGGGACATCACGGTGGAATGAACCACCAATTACTCTGGAATATTTGTTTTATGCTGTGGATGACCTTCCAGCCACAAATCAGCACTGAGAGTACATCCCCCAGTGCTGGAAACCTCTCTCATTCACACACACGCACGCATGCACGCACTATGCCCATTTGTAGCTTATCCAATTCATCTGGCATGTCATTAGATGTGTGATTTCTATACAGTACATTTGTTCATTGGATTTATTTCAGAGGGAGATGATAAATTGGTTAATACTATAGGATGTTTGAACAAAGGTTTTACTTTACACCTACGCTTAAAGGAACAGTTCACAGAATTAAGCATATTGACTTTCAGACCTCAGGCCATACAGTGTGTTCTTCAGTAGAACATTATAGGAGATTTTTAGCTGAAACTGTGGCTCTTGGTAATTTATAAAATGCAATTTAATGACTTTCGGCACTTTTAAAGTCAAACACAATACAACGGTAATACAACATTAATATCCTTGACTTCTGACAATACATTGAGGTCTTATGAAGCAAAACAACCAGTGTGTGAAGATTGAAGAACATTATTTAGAAAACTCGCACTTCAATATGACACTTATGCAATCATTTGCCAAGGCTGTAGATTGAAAATAGTCTTAAAGTCCATGTGAAATCAAAATTTACATTGTTTTTTTTGCTAGCACATTGCTATTTTTTAATGAACAACTAATAAATGAAAGATAGTCCACTGAAAAGGAAAAAAAGGTTTGGTAATCTTTGATGTCTTCACCTATATACTCTCTCCAATGGCTATCAGCCCCACCCATACCAGTCACCACTACCAAGCAGACCAATATCACAGATCTTGTGCTCTGCATTGGTGTGATTTACACTCAAAAAATGACATTTGCTGTTTGTTCAAACTACGTATTTAATAATACGAGTTGAACCAACACAATTCTTGTTTTTTGGGGGACAACTTAACTGCTTTATGTTCAATCCACTTAAATTTGTAAAAACGATTAAGTTAACTTAACCGATTTGTGTTGGGACAATATGAAGGAATTATGTGGAACCCTGCATTTTTTTCAGTGTAGTACAAAAAATGTGCCACAAGTCTAATTGTGCCATACGTGTTAATTTAGTTTTGCCTGCACTTTAAAAAATCCACAGTCACTTTGTGTCGGAAACTTGTGGCACAAAACTTATTCGTTTTTACAAATTTAAGCGGATTGAACATAAAACAATTAAGTAGTCCCAAAAAACTCCCGTATTGTGTTGATTCAGCTCATTTGAAATGAATCGTTTGAACAAACAGTGAACGTAACGATGTTTGAGTGTGTATTTGTTTAAGTTTAGTTTTTTTATTGTTGTTGTTTATGACTCTCAAAGGTGTTTGCAGTCATCGGCTTTCATTTTATGAAATCACCTACTACCCCTGATTTAGTTAAACATCTTACTTTAATGTTCTGCTGAAGAAAAAAGTGTCAGCCATCTTGAGTGGCCTGACAAGAAAGAACAGCAGATTTTCATTTCTATATGAACTATTACTTTAAGTGTCTGCTGAGCACCTGCGATCTAAAGCTACATCTGGTAATCACTGTATTGCTTTTTAAAACAACTTGATGTGATAGTATTATTCAGCAATTCACAGAAGAAGCCGAAACATCTGTTCCATCTGTGCTGTTGCATAATGAGGACATAAAATTAAATAAAGATCTTCATCTTTTTCTGAATCTGAAAAACCTTGAATATATGCAAGGTGAGAATGTGAAGGGCTCCTTTTTGAACTGCTCTATAAAAACGTATTTATGATTCTCAAATACGGATTCCATGCATAAAACTGTATAATCTGTAGTTAAAAGTTATGCTAAAATGCCTTAATTATATTTACAGAAGAATATAAACACTAAAAAAAAAAGATTTTACCTTGATCATCTGCTGCTCCCTCTGAAATAACATGCACATCTATTTTACTGGAATAAAAAGGGAAGAGCAATGTATAAAATGAAGATATAAATGCATATAGTGTGTGTGTGTGTCAACATAAATAACCTGTGATGAACCACAGAGATAAGTGATGTTATTTACTCTGCTGACCACTGCAAGGCTGCTGATGCGAGCAACAGGGATATTTCTCTCTTCTCATATTCAAAGACTCATTTTGTTATTATTTTTTCGCTCGTGAACTGATCTCATCATTGACAGAGCAAAAGGTGCACCATTCAAGTCTCTCTCATCAGTACGTGAGATGGCATACAAGGACTGATACGAGAATAAATCAGATGCTTCATGAATATGTATAATGCTGCTTACCTGCTCAATTAACTTACAGATCTAAATGCCATGCAACATTTTGAATCTCTAGCGGCGTGCAGTTGGTTGATAAGCGATGAGCTGCAAAATTTGATTTTGCTTTCCTTTCGTTTTCTTTCATTATCTAAGATTTGATTACAGCTCTGAAATTGTTTGTAAATATGTTGCGCGTTTGTTTACGTGCTGAGCTGGGAATACATTTCCCCTACTATGAATAAACGTTGATAGTTCTTAATTCGTAAATCAGTCCAGGTAAAAATTTCCTATGCATAACTCCGTCTGTTAAAATGTATTAGCATTTGGTACATCTCCACATGTAAATACAGCTCTGACACATCTACACGATTTCAAAACATCCAGAAAGACAACAGAACAAAGTCAAATGATGAAAATAGCAAGCAATAGTTTGCTCTTTAGGGTAAACCACAGGTATTCTCTAAATGTAGGCAAGAACCAATTAAAGTGCTTGTTCGTTGGACAGATGGCGACATCTAAATGTGCTTATCTCACAGCATTAGAATAAACTCACAACTAAAAACATCATTATTGCTTCCAAGGCATCATTTTTCATATGGATCATTAATAATGCAAACAAAAAGACTGCGGAACAATCTAATTTAGCCCTCAGTGTGAGATTCATTCATCTGTTTGCACCACTCAGGTACAGTATATTAATGAAAACAATGCACATATACAGTTGAAGTCAGAATTATTAGCCCCCTTTGAAGCTTTTTTTTTTATATATATTTCCCAAATGATGTTTAACAGAGCAAGGACATTTTCACAGTATGTCTGATAAGATTCTTTTCTTCTAGAGAAAGTCTTATTTGTTTTATTATTAATAAAAGCAGTTTTTAATAAAAAAAAAAACATTTTAAGGTCAAAATTATTAGCTCCTTTAAGCTATATTTTTTCAATAGTCTACAGAACAAACCATCATTATACAATAACTTGCTTATTTACCCTAACCTGCCTAGTTAGCCTAATTAACCTAGTTAAGCCTTTAAGTGTGGTTTATTTATAAACTAATTTCGAGAGGATCACGTGCTTATGATCAACACGGCTGGCTCCTCATTAGCTTCGTAATGTGACCCAATAGATGATTACGGAAGCATTATAAATAACCAGAGTTTTTCACTTCAGTTATCTTCGTCTTGAAGCTTCCCCCCCTTCCACCCCTACTTCCTCCCCCTTTTTCCGATAGGGCGACACGGTGGCCCAGTGGCTAGCACTGTTGCCTCACAGCAAGAACACCGCTGGTCCAACCTCCTATCGGGCTGGTTGGTGTTTTTGTGCAGAGTTTACATGTTCTCCCCGTGTTCGCGTGGGTTTCCCCCGGGTCCCCCGATTTCCTCCCACCGTCCAAAAACATAAACTATAGCTAATCGACTAAACCAAATTATCACCAAAAACAACACTAGTTTACCCTTTTCACGCGGCGACAAGCAGGGGAGTCCTCGAGACCTACCAGAGCTCGAACTCTGCTCTCGCCCTTCTAACGGGAGGGAGCCCCGGGCTCGAAGATATTACGAGCTCAGGGCTCTGTCCCAGGACAGCATGCCAAATATGCTTCATTGATTATGAGCTAAGTGTGAACTCTTGAAATGTCACTTTAAGCTGGATACTAGTGTCCTGAAAAAATATCTAGTCAAATATTATTTACTGTCATCGTGGCAAAGATAAAATATCAGCTAATAGAAATAAGTTATTATAACTTTTACGTTTAGAAATGTGTTGAAAAAATATTCTCTCCCTTAAACAGAAATTGGGGGAAAAAATAAACAAGGGGCCTATATAATTCTTACTTCAACTGTATATGTACGTTAAAAGTATAGTTCACCCAAAACTGAATATGCTCTCATTATTTACCAATGTAATTATTAACCAATGCAATCTCATCCCAATTCATAACTTATCGATTTAGTAGCTAATTCATATTAATTTGGATCTCATTAGTACATTTTAGTATGATTTGCTCACCCCCCCAATGATGGTTGGGATTAGAGGTGGGATTTGGGCATCTTACATTTTTATATGACTGAACTCGTATGAACTTGTACGAATTAGCCACTAAACAAACAAAATGGAAAATAGTTACGTTTTTAACTTCTTTTGTTTTTCGGAAGTTTTTCGGAAACCAATAAGCCAGTTCCTCCTACTATGGAAGTAAATTGTAACTTTTCCAGGGGTGTGAAGTAACAAATTACAAATACTCAAACTACAGTAATTGAGTGGTTTTTCTCAGTAATTGTAATTTACTGAGTAGTTTAAAAATCTGTTACTTGACCTTGAGTACATTTTTAGTGCAGTATCGGTACTTTTACTCCACTACTTTCCTTTAACCTGTAGTCACTACTTTATTTTTTCTTGTCTATGGGGATTGAAAAATCAGTCCTATGATTCCTGTCCAATCAAATCACACATAGAAATCGCATTATAATGAAATACCTCAAGACATGCGCGATTTATTATTGCAGCAAGCTGTTTTGGAGCATTAAACGTGTCCAAGAAGATGTCCAAAATCTTTACACACATTGACCAAGAGACTGTTTAGATGCATGTCACTGTTGAGAAGATGATGGATGTTTACTGTATGATGACCAAAATGGCCTTAAACACCCAGCAGGCACAAGACCTCAACATTTCGTTTGGAAATGAAAATCGTTTTGACGTCAGAACTCAACATTTTAGATTAGATTAGATTCAACTTGTCATTACACATGTACAAGTACAAGGCAAAGAATAGCAGTTTAGGTCTAACCAACAGTGCAATAGCAGCAAGTGCAGGATATAGGTATAAGTTATAAAGTGCAGTTATAGAAAAACTATGGTGATATTTACAGATGGATGTACTATGAACATTATATACAGGTAGTATTAGCTATGAACAGATTTACAATAAATGAATATATGTACAGGATGCTATTAATAATCAGAAGTGTGCAGATAGATAAACAATTACAAATTTATATGTACAGTGGGTGTGTACATAATTCCAAATGTCCATGTGCAGTGGGTATGTACAGTTCAAATAAATGAATCAGTGCAATGAATATGTGCAAATTTAAATGTGCAAATGTTAAATAGTGCAGTGATTGTGAGGAGTATAAATTAGATGAGAGTGGGGGATGTATTGGGGGGGCAAAAGAGTCAGTGAGAGGCAGAGTTCAAGAAGGAGACAGCTCTGGGGAAAAAGCTGTTCCTCAGTCTGCTGGTTTTTGTCCGGGGGAGCCTGAAGCGCCTGCCGGAAGGCAGGAGAGAGAACAGTCTGTGAGCAGGGTGAGAAGTGTCCTTAAGAATACTGCGTGCTCGGCGCAGACAGGGTTTCTTCTGGATGTCCTCTATGGCTAGCAGTGTAGTCCCTGTGATGCGTTGGGCAGTTTTCACCACCTGCTGCAGTGCCTTGCGCTCAGCAACAGAGCAGCTTCCATACCAGACTGTGACGCAGTTGGTCAGGATGCTTTCTATTGTGCAGCGGTAGAAGTTCACCAAGACGGCTGATGAAAGCTGGTTCTTCTTAAGTTGCCTCAAGAAGAATGCTGATGAGCCTTCTTGACCAGGCTGGAGGTGTTGGTGGTCCAGGAAAGGTCCTTAGAGATGTGGGTCCCCAGGAACTTGAAGGATGAGACAGGCTCAACGGCCATCCCATTAATGTGGATGGGATCATGTGAGCCTGATCGTCCCTTCCTGAAGTCCACAATGAGCTCCTTGGTCTTGCTGGTGTTAAGGAGCAGATTATTGTCGGTGCACCAAGTGGCCAGATGCTGTATCTCCTCCCTGTAGGCAGTCTCATCATTATTGCTGATTAGACCAATCACTGTGGTGTCATCTGCAAATTTGATGATGGTGTTGGATCTGTTCACAGGCCGACAGTTGATGGTAAAAAGGGAGTAGAGGAAGGGGCTCAGCACGCAGCCCTGTGGTACACCAGTGTTGAGTGTGACGGTGGTTAAGCAGATGTGGCCTGATCTAACATTCTGAGGTCTGTTAGTCAGAAAGTCTATAACCCAGTTGCAGAGAGACGTGTCGATGTCCAGGTCTCTAAGTTTGATCATTAACTTAGAGAGTATGACAGTGTTGAATGCTGAGCTGAAGTCAACAAACAGCATTCGTGCATAAGTGTTTTTATTGTCCAGTTGTGTGAAGACAGAGTGCAGTGCTATGGAGACGGCATTTTCTGTGCTCCTGTTGCCACGTTAGGCAAACTGATGTGGGTCTAGTGTGGATGGCAGAGAGTCTTTCAGACATCAGGCTGAGGTCAATGTCCAACCTAAAATCAACCAAATATCAATGTCTAATGATGTTACAGCTTGACGTTGTGTGGACGTTACCACTATGACATCTATCATACTTTGGATTTTGTTTGCCATAACTGATGAATAAATGTCAATTTTTGACATCAATATGACGTTGGTTTAAGATGTTGGATCGATGTTGGATTTTGGTCACTTTCATTTGACGTTGTTATTGGTAATCAAAATAACGTTGTCCTTAGGCGCTGACTAGACATTGAATTTTGGTCACCTGATATCACGTCCGAAATCTAACCTAATATTAACGTCGTATAATGTTGTGTGCCTGCTGGGCAATAACTAAATGCACTACAGAATGTTACGTTTACACTCATCCACAAATGACATGTTACTGCATCAGCTTTCTACAGCATAATACTCAATACTCTTTTGCTCTTTTTACTCAATAGCACTTTTGAAAGGTCTACTTTTTACTCATACTTTAAGTAATATTGACCACAGATACTTTTACTCGCACTACATTTTTAAGCAAGTAATGGTACTTTACTTAAGTATGATTTTTCAGTACTCTTTCCACCACTGACTGATTTTTCAAAATTAAATATCTTCTTTCGTGTTCAACAGAAAAACGAAACCCCTAAAGTCCTTGTAAATAGTGAGTACATTTCATTTTCGGCTGATCTACACCCTTAATTATATATCAACTGGTAAATAAAAGCTGCTTCATGTAATTTGAGCAACATCAGTAAATCATACGCTGAAGATCATATTAGATGCATCTGTGGAACATAAACAAGAAGGAGGAATGTCTTTCTGGCCTCAAACCAAAAAAATATATATAACGCAACTAGCAGATTTTTTCATCCGTTTGCAAGTACTTTATCCTATAGACTCTCTGGATTCTTCAATCCTCATTGAGACCAGTTCTCTTCAGAATCTAGGCAGAAAGATAAATCTACAAGTGGATTGGTGATCCTTGAAGGCCACTGAGAGTTTGAGCTCGCCAAGAAGGAAAATTCATTTCAGAAGTCATAAACTCAACAGCTTCGCTAGGCTACTGAGATGATGGTTAAAAAAACACTTAGAGGGCGATCAAACAGAACACGATGTGTGTGCAGTGGAATGAGGGAGAAAAACGCAAGGCCTCAGATATGTTTTTGGTACTTTAGCCCTATGTTTAAGAACAAAGTGTTATGAGATGCTGCAAAAGGCTTGAGACGTGAGCGCAATGGTAAAACATGCCCGTCTTCTGCATTTAAAAGAAATTTCTAGCAAAATTCAGTGGCTACAAATCTGACTAGGACCAGAGCAAGAGATCTATTTTAGAAACACTGCACAGGCTTCCTGTTCCAGCTTTTAAATTGATTTTAAAATTCTAAAATACTAAGTTATAAGGCCTTTAATGGACTTGTGCCAAAATATTTGTCTGAGCTTTTAATCCCTAAGCACATGCTGCCAAAATTGTGAAATTCTCTTCCCTTTTTGATATTCAGAATGGAGAATCCTGAGTGTTTTTAAATAATCTCTTTAAAAGTTCCTTTTTTAGGGTAGTTTTTATGTGATGTTTTTAAAAAATGTATTCCTAATATTTCATTGTTTCATCATCTTGGCTCAGTGCGTATGATTTTTATCTAGGTTTTATTCATTTTTCTTTGTATGTGTCTTTTACCTCTTGTATTTAAAGTGCTTTGAGATGCTGCTTTTAAAGGTGCTATTTAAAGTAAAATTTGTTATTATTATAATTATTGATGAAAGCAGTGGAATCAAAATAACATGTCGTCACCTTATCCTGTATCTTAATATGCTAGTTTCTTGTATACAGTTGGTGGAAATTGAAAGAAGGTATGTAATGTGTATATGAATTAATAGAATTCATAGATTAGTTTGTGAAAAGTATAGCAGAGACTTCTGTTACACTTCTGAAATCTTTAAACTGAGGTCAACTATACTCTCTAAAAAAATGCTGGGTTCCACACAATTGATTTTTGTTGGGACAACATAAAGGAATTAAGTTAACTTATTAGTTCTAACAAATTTAAGTGGATTGAACATAAAACAATTAAGCTGTCACAAAAAGAAAACTTAATTAAATTGAGCAGAATCAATACAATTCTTAGTTTAAACAAACAGCAAATGTCATTTTCTGAGTGGATGTGACCCTGGACTATACAAAAGGGTCATACAGGTTGATTTTCGGGTCCATTTATAGATTTAGACTAACTGAATAAGCTTTCCATTGATTTGTGGTTTGTGAGGATGGGACAATATTTGAGAAAGCTCCAGCTCCTCCTCCTATAAGCTGTTTCAATGCGTACACCTACTCTGCCCCCAACTCCAACCCCCAGTGACATCACTTGTAGAAGAAGTGCAGCAGGGAGAAGCTGGAGCTCAGCTCAGCCCATGTGGCTCTGCAGTGCGTAACAATTACAAAATTTGACTGAGATTCAACTATTTGAAAATCTGCAATTTGAAAGTTCAAAATAATAAATAAAATCTTAAAACAACTCTTTATAGTTGCCCAAATAAAATGCTTAGTAAGGCATACAACTAATCGAACATTATATTTTGACATATTTACACAAAGAAATAATCAAAGAATTTTCTTTTCATGGAACATGATCTTATAATATCGAAATATCCTAATGATTTTTGGAATAACAGTAAAATAAACAATTTGGACCAAAGCTATTGCCCAAAATATACCCATCCAAAATAAGGCTTTGTTGTCAAGGGTCACGTACTGTACGCTTTAGGACTGGTTGATATGAGAAAAATAACAACTAAAATAAAATCATAATAAGAAAATAGTAACATTTTCATATCGGTTGAGATCAATAATTGATGAGCTAATTGTATTTCCTCCCTTTTTTCTAAAGGTATGAAGGCAGATTTTTGCTCCTGAGCAAAAAAATGAAAAAACAAGAAATTATGGGTTTTTAATCATTAGAATATAACAAACATTTCACAAATTAATCTGTTTTAACTCTTAGAAATCTCCATTTGACAACAGCTTGTATATTCATGTTCATTAATAAACACAGTAACAAGAGCCTGAATATTTTAGTGCTCTGATCTTCTCACAGTCAAGTTTATATTATTATTTGCATAAAGAAAAAAATTATTAGTATCTTTGCAGTGATTTAAAACAAACATCCAGACCACATCCACGCTGCTGAGAGTGAACTTGTGTGCTTTGCCCTTTAGAGGTCTCTAAAACAATGAATATTTACATTAAACCTTCACTATTAAAAAGAAATCCCATAAAAATATCTAACTGAAAATGCATGCAACTGAAGGTTCTCTGAATTCAAGAAAGCCTGACTTTTATTAGATTTAATTTATACTATTTTAGTAAAATCTCATTTATTAATCAAACTTATTTTCATAACGATAATGATTGTATTATGACACACACAGGGTTAGACAGATATAACCCTAACCTTTTTTGTGAACGTTTTGACTTCCTTCAGGGGATGATCAAGCCTTAATTAGGGGTATCAAAACCCTCTCAAAAACACCCCCTGTAATTCACACAGTTTACAAGATGAATTAGCAAAATGAAGTGTTTTCAGCAGCTAGCAGTGTCTCATTTCTCTTCTAAGAGTTTGTGCTGTCGGGCAGAATAGGGTCATGGCAGGCTTGGCATGACACCCTGTGGTAACTCTGCTCCAGTGCAGCTTGTGCTCTGTAAATCAGAGATGTATTAGATGTGGTATAATACTTGAATGAGGGACCACCATCCTTTCAAAGGCACTCCTTATGCGCTCCAAACTTCATTGAGACATGCTGAATTGTTCATCTGTGATTTGAAATGCTTCCGAATTGCTTTATTAGTGATTTTTCTTGCCAATTACTTTTAATTAGTTTTATCTATTTTGTTTTGTAAAGTTGCTTCCGACCATAACATGTCCACACTAAATGGTTATAAGTGACATGTTTAAGGAATTATATGCAACATCTTTAATTTATTCTCTGAGGTAAGGAGAGATCTCCACTTAAGTATCATACTTGGACTGAAAATGTGCTTATAAATTATAAAGCTTAAAAGCATTATAAAGCTTAAAGCAACAGAATCAGTACTCAGTTTCAGCTGATCACCATGATAAGGAATCGGTACTCGATATTGGCTGCAAAAATCCTGATCAGACATCCCTAATACATATAGCTATATATGCATTTCATTATTACTAAATGGTGTTCAGAAAGTTGGAAATAAAGATTATTAGAGTAGGTTATATAAGAACATACAATTTAAAAACAGTAAAGATTTGTTGTAAATCTGTCAATTTTCTGTGGGAAAATAGTTTCAAAGGCAATTCTTTTTTACAAAAATAATCTATTATGATTTTGTACAATCATTTTCAATCAACAATCACCAAAAAAGTAAAGGTTTCAGTTTGAATTTTTCTAACACTTTTAGTAATGAGCTTTTCTAATACACACTGTAAAAATAATTAAACATCGATTTCATCTAAGTTACTGCGACACCCAGAGCCTTCAGGAAAAATCTTCACACATCTGAAGAAAACTTTATTACGTAATATGGATTTTCCATGACAATTTTGACACCGATGCCTCAGGACGGCTTTGAGAATCTGTTAACATCGCTCAGCCCGTGTTAAACATAATTACGCCCTCCACGTCAATACATAAAAAATAAAGCAGCTCCGTTTTCATTTAGCAAAACAAACGAGACAGGGAAGATTTGATGCTTATATATTATTTATTCCTTTTAAATATTTTCCTCTTATAATATACACTTCTATCTTAAATAATACAAATGCGCTGTGCTAGATCTATTATTTCAAAGAATGCCCAGTACTTCCATGCTGCACTGAAATATATATATTTATATATTTGTATAGACACGCTCGCCCACATACACACAAACAGCCATTCATCAAAGGAGCGAAGAGCTTGGAATTGATGGTCAATTTTGTATACAGAGGAATGAACATAATCCTCTCTCCTTGTTTTGGTACACAACATGTTGTATCTGCCATCCAGAACATTCTGCTAGAGAAGTATACATTTAAAAAAAAAATATGCAAAGATTTTTTCTTTTGTTTTTTTGTTTTTTTTTTGTTGTTTTTCACACAAACAGCGACCATTAAGGATCTACTCGACCACACCGCCAACCAAAGCAAAACGAGCTGGGCTTTAAATGTTCCGCGAAACCGCTATGGCATTAACACGTCTAAACTGGCATATCTGATGCTATGAAAAACAGAACGAAAGATCAAGATTATTTCACTTCTGCTTCTTTGTATATTTTGGTCGACACGACTAAAGTTGGGCATGGGAGTAAAACTATTAAACCACATAAATGATATCTTATAGCTTCATCACAATGACATAATTACTTCTGAATGATTAACATTCGCTCAAATCTCAATAAGGAATGAGTTCAGTGATTTCCATCTGAACATAAAAGTAAGACAACTTAGTCTTTATTAAAAACAAACAAACAAACAAAAAGGTCCTCATTTATCATGAACCCTATGAATGCAACTCACATTAAGTCTTATTTATTTTCAGAAACAAAAGCAGGGAGGCGTGAAGGTCAGCGCAGTGCGTTCAGACAATCTTTTTGATGGTGCAAAAAATAATAATAACAAAAAAAAAAAGAGAGCAGGCCGAAAAACTTAAGGAAAAACGATACCAATCGACTGGCATTTCTTCACATAGCAGACTTGTAACTATTCAAAGGCACAAACAGACCCACATAAAACAGCGTTCTCATATCATAATTAGCGATCTTGTAACAAAACTACCATGTAGGACGAGAAGCAAAGGGCACACGTCGAAAGCAGGCCTGTGCGCGCGAGATAAAGTTTGTCCATTCACATTTTGTAACTGACGGTTAAGCGAGTTCTCTTCTCGTATCTCTTTGTACACGTACGACAAATACACAGTATTTTCCTGCATTGGAGATCAGTAGCAGGTGACATGTTTTGAACGGAGTCAGACCGCTGACTCGGCGAATGATACGTTTTTAGTGCAAACTAATGGAGCTGCGACTGTGGATGTTAAGGAGTGGCGTGATAACCTTTGGTTTGCTGGGAAGGCAGAAAACGGGAGGGAAAAACTTGGTGTGGGATATAAGGCAAGTCATGATGGGTGACGGGAGGATGAAAGCTCATTACACATTGGTCAGAACGACACGTTAACCAAACGCACTCTGGGATATTTGGTCCGCCATGATAACAGTAAGTCTGTGATCCCCGACACCCTGTTTTGTGAATGACTGATTGGCCAGTGCATTTGTGGATCGATCTGATTGGTGCCTCCTGAAAGACGGAGCTTGGGTTCGATTTATCGAAAAATAAATATATTTTTTAAACCTTCCGTCTACAGGCGATTCGTTTGACAAGGGCGCCCAAAAAAGAGATTATTAGAGCTCTATTCCATAATTCAAGGTCATTCTTAATGTACCTGCATTAATTACTTCATCTTGTTTTGTTTTTACACTCATTCAGCAAATATAAAAGATAACTGCAAAAATAAATACTCAAATTTATGGAGTGAAAAATCACATTTTGGCGATCGGTACCTTTGAACTCAAGGTAGTTGTGCTCACAATGTCATCTTATAAACAGTTTAGCTTTTCTTTTTCTTTTCTTAGGAGAGCATTTATCCTATAAGGGAAAACCAAAAGCAACACCTCGCTAAAGACCTGTGGCCATCCAGTTGATTGGGCTCTGATTGTGTCGTAACGTTTTGGATTCTGGTTTCAGTGTATGGCTCCATTCAGACCTACTGCAGGTTCTTCAGCAGACGGCCGTAGCGGAAGTCGTAAACGTGACGGCAGACGAACACCAGGTCGGGGTCGATGTCGTTGGGCACGCAGCGATGAGCTGGGATTACATAGCTGGAAGGAGGGACCAGGGGGCTACGTTTGGGAAAGCCCTCCTCACGACACTTCACCAAGGCACAAAATCTGAAATAGGGATGATATTGAGTGATTACATGAAGGATATTGGGTGATGATGTGGCTCAGCTGATCAATGTGATCTCTTACCTACAGTACTGTGCTAATGTCAAAACATAGCACTTATCTTCAATACACGCCACACTGTTTTCATCCTGATGCCGAGACGCGAAAATCTCATTCTGGGGGAAAAATAAAAACACAGAATCAGTATTTTATATCTAACTTAAAGGGCACCTATGATGAAAATCAACTTTTGTAAGCTGTTTGGATAGACTGATTTGTATGTATAGTGTGTTTACAATCATATTGGAGTGATATAAATACAATAAGACCATTTTTTTTTATTTCCTGACGCTAAACTAGGATCCAAATCCCAGTGATTTTGAGGCCCACAGCAACATGATGTAGGAGTGCAGTTTTCCCTGCTCACCATATTGATTGACAGGTGCCATGCCTCCATAACATGCATACACATGTCCACAGAACATACATTTGGCAAAGAAACTGGGATTAAAATGTCAGTTTCAGCTCTCTGTGATTTTTATAAGTTTAAAATGTTTTTAAAACAGAGCATGTTTGCAATAAAGACAGCAAAATCTGTGTGAGACTGATCATTTCAGAAAGGCTTGAATAAACACCACAAATACATGAAATAAACTTACTGTATTTCACCTTCATCTGAGTCTGTCTCTATCACTGACTGCTGTTTATCTAATATAATGCAGGAGAAGCAGACATGCATGTAGGAACGGTGGGTGGGGAGAAGCAGCTCATTTGCATTTAAAGCCACAAGCTACAAAAATAGCTACACTGTATTCAGACACCAAAATGGGCAGATTCTGGAGGCTATAATAAATAATCTGATGGGTATTTTGAGCTGAAACTTTACAGACATATTCTGGAGATACTGAAGGCTTATCTTATATCCTGTAATTGGGCTAAAATATGTGCCCTTTAAGGGAAGATATGCTGTAAATGAATGAAACCAAGGGCGACGCAGTGGCGCAGTAGGTAGTGCTGTCGCCTCACAGCAAGAAGGTCGCTGGTTCGAGCCTCGGCTGGGTCAGTTGGCATTTCTGTGTGGCGTTTGCATGTTCTCCCTGCGTTCGCGTGGGTTTCCTCCGGTTTCCCCCACAGTCCAAAGACATGTGGTATAGGTGAATTGGGTAAGCTAAATTGTCTATAGTGTATGAGTGTGAGTGAATGTGTATGGATGTTTCCCAGGGATGGGTTGCTGGTTTGATTATTCAAGATTTGAGGTGACGTGAAAAAAAAATTATTGATTGATTTAGGCGGAAGTGACAAACTGCAAGCTTTAGATGTTTATATCTGTTTTATATTTTCTAAACGTGAATTGTCACTGTTTTAGAGCACACTAGCTTAAAGATATCCTTAAAACTAATAGACTAACATTTTTTATTTTAATTTCATGTTACCTTTAAATGACAAATTTCACAGAAATATTTACTCTCAGGCCATCCAAGATGCATTGAATTTTTGTTTCTTCCCTAGAACATTAAAACCATTTTAAGTCCAAAGTGTGGTACTTGTGGAAAGCGCAGACATGGTGCAATTGTTACTTAAGATGGTGTGATGTCATCAAGTCTAATATTTATACTTAAATGTATTCCATCTAAATCTTACAAAAGGTCAGGATATGCAGAATGTCAAAAAAGGTGTTGTTTTTTTTTTTAACCAAAAAATGCAATTATGGTCAGATTGCTGAAATGATGGCTGGTTATAACATACAAAGTATACAGGCTACTAACTGCTGTTGTTAGTACTATAACTGTTATTTTGTGTTAAAGTAAATTGTTGTCGTTTATGTTTGGTGGATTAGTTTTTATTGCTAATGGGTTATGTAAACTTGTGTTTTATATTTTTAGCTGAAGGCATTATTAGCTAAATTAGCCAATTAGCTAAAAAGTTCTGCTAAACGGGGAGAAATTCTCAACACATTTGTAAACATTCATTTATTTTCTTTTCGACACACAAATACATACACACACTCAAACAATATGGCCAATTTAGCTTACTCAATTCACCTACAGCGCATGTCTTTGGACTGTGGGGGAAACGGGAGCATCCACACAAAGGAAATCCACGCAAACACTGGCAGAACATGCAAACTCCACATAGAAATGCCAATTGACCCAGCCGAAGCTCGAACCAGCAACCTTCTTGCTGTGAGGCGACATCGCTACCCACTGCGCCACATTTGTAAACATAAAAATATCAATAGCTGATTTCTAATCACTAATTTTATTTGCATTTGCCATGATGATAGTACATAATATTTTAATAGTTATTTTTCAAGATATTAGTACTGAAAATAAAGGGCCATTTAAAGGCTTAACTGGGTTAATTAGGTTAACTAGGCATATCATGTAATTTAGGCAAGTCATTGAACAACAGTGGTTTGCTTTCTAGCTTGTTCTCCAATTGAAAAAAAAAGGCTTAAAAGAGGGAGGTAATAATGTTAACTTTTATTCAAGCCAGACTAAAAGAAATATGACTTTCTCTAGAAGAAAAAAATATAATAGGAATTACTGTGAAAATTTCCTTGCTTTGTTAAATATCATTTAGGAAATATGCGAAAAACTATATATTTTTTTAATTTACAGGACGGATAACAATTTTGCCTTTAAATGTACTTGAATCTTAATATTTAAATCAACTTTTAATGTATTATTTAACAGAACATTTTTAAAGACGTTTTTAAATGTCAACATTGTTTCATGGCTTTTTAAAAGTATCTTTTGAATTAGCGGAATTGTAAAAAAAAAAGCTCAGGACTGTTTACCAAAGCTGTAAATTAATTATATAATATATAAATTATAGTATTGCTGGCACTGATAGACAGCGCAACTGTGCTGTGGGTGTCCTGAGTTTGAGTCCAAACTCACGGACCACTGCCATTTCCTTCCGATATTCTGACAAAGACTATGGCTGCGTCCGAAATCACATACTTCCATACTATATAGTTTGCTAAAATCAGTATGTGAGCCGAGTAGTATGTCTGAATTCATAGAATTCGAAAATCAGTATGAGAGAAGTCCCCGGATGACTTCCTACTTCCGGCGAGATTCTGAAGTGCACACCCCTTATGCACGCTGCGCTATCCCATGATGCCCCACAAAGGAATTCATGAATGGGAGTGTAGCGACGCAACTGATGCAGGTCGGTCATGTGACCATGACAAAATGGCTGATACAGTACATCCATATTCCACTCATTCTTCTCATATTTATACTGTATAGAACATACTTTTTTAACGGTCGAGTAGTACGTTTACTTTCAAATGCAGTACCTACTGAGTAGTATGCGTTTCTGACGCATCCTATAGAATACACAAGACATGTCACTAGTATTGTTTTAAATGGAGAAAAGTGTAACGGTCAATATGGCTAATAAAGCTTGCCTTCTAGTACAGGAGCCAATCATCGATCGCCATAGACTGATGATAATCCAGGGGAGGGGCTTGGACCAGCAGAAGTTTCTGCAGAACTTATGAGACAGTTGTTGTTCATTTTATTGGTGATTCCTAATATGAAATTCAATCTTACAGTAAGCTTGGCAAGTAGCTTTGGAGAATTTGATGTTTCCCCATTCAGACAGAATGCCCTAGCATACTGCCTCAGAGGCATTTTAAAGATGGCCGTCGAGTGAAATGACTTGTCTTAAAGGGACTTTGATTCTGCCCTAACATAATAAAGTCGACAATGTCAAAAATAAATCTCACAAACTAAAAAACAACATGTTTATAATGCTGTAATTAACGTTCAGTTCTTTGAACAGACTGATTTTTTGGCTTCATAACAAGAGCTTATTGTACTCTCAGGAGCCACAAGCATTAATTCTGTTTTTATGAGTTTATTTTTTTTTACTCCATAAGAATCAGTTGCAGTTGACCAGCATTTTATGATTCAGTACAGATCTTGGTTTTAGCTACAAATTCTCTCATGTTCTACTAAAGAAAAAAGCAATCTACATTTAAGATTTTTAGCCTGAGGGTAAATTAACAGCACATTTGAATTATTGGGTGAAAGTGCCATATAAATGTTCCCGGTCTTAAATTATGTTAATAATCTGTTTGTAATTGCTGGGAATCATTTGTTTGTCCAGTGTTCCCATTTCACTGGTTTACTGAACACAGGAAACTTGTGCTGCCTACTTCCTCCATAGAACTCATAATCAAAGGAAGTTCAATGTTGACATTGCTAGTCCCCGGAGGACCACAATGCGGTGCCATGAACTGTTGTAGACTCACCTCACAGTGCATGCTGGGAATGCGACCCCCCTGAGTGTGTTCTGGGCGATAGTACCAAAACAAGCTCATCATCAGCTCCCCTAAAAGAGGGTATCCAGTGTTATGAGCTTTTCTGTGACTTTCATTGATGGTCCAATACAAGTGTCGAGAGGAAGGCTTACCTGACTCAGGGTCATCCCAGAAGGCAGAGACTTTGGCCACGTAAGGCAATGACTTCTTCCTGGGACCTGAGCGCAGTAGCACTGTGTCTCTGACCCTGATCACCTCTCCATCTCTTTGCACTCCTTCATAGCACCGCCGCAGGGATGCCGAGTCCTCAGCCTTCAATCAAATTAAAAACACAAGCACATTACACTTCAATAAAATCTATTTTTATTATACTCTTTAAGAATTTAAGGGGGTGAATCCCGCTTAAGCAAACCAGGTAGACTGTGGACTGCTAGAATGATTAATGGTTTCAAATTTGGATTATTTTTAACTTGACGTGATAACAAACTCAATTTGGGCCATATAAATGAAAAATGTTTAAAGGCATATAGTTGTATATGATCACACCAGAGGCGCTTGATAGAAGATAAATGCTTACTATAAAAACTGTCTGCACTAGACATGGGCTGGTATAAGATTCTGACAGTATGGTAACCTTGGATAAAAATATCACAGTTTCACAGTATTGTGATCACTGCTCTAGAATATGTTTTTTTAATGTCTGGGCAAAAAAACTAAAACTTTTTCCCCTTTGAACACAAAATATTTTACTTTGAGAAACATTTAAAATATTTTGGAGCAGTAAACACGTCAGGCTAAATGATTCAAATTCAAAACCACAGTAGTTCAAAAACACAGATTTCTTTACAATTTAAAACGGCGTCATTAAATATCTTTTCTGATGGAGATACTGTTGCCCTAAAATACAAAAACACACAAAAAACATCCTTACATATACCGTAGAAACGGCATAGAAGAAAGTTTTGGTGATTTTAAAAGCTTGACTTTTCCAAACCACGGTATACCTTAAAAGCGGTTATCGTCCCATGCCTAATCTGCACTGTGTTAACATGCTATTTAACAGCACTGCTGTTAAACAATAACAAAAGTGTGCATTAAAGGTGGAAAAATATCACGCTACACTAAATTTGGGATCAGTGACAATGTTTAGTTTTTTCTTGTTAGTTTTGGTCACACTTTATTTTGATGGTCCATTTGTTGAATTTAAGTTACTTTGCATCTACATGCCAACTAATTCTCATTAGATTATAAGCAGACTGTTAGGTTGGGGTTAGGGTTAGTGTAAGTTTACATGTACTTTCTTATAGTCAGTTAAATGCCTGTTGAAGCAGCAGTATCAGCAAATATTAAGCAGACAGTCTACTAATACTCAATTGGACTACTAATACTCAAAATATAGTGTTACCTGATCGATCCATAAACTACCCCTGAACCTAACCTTAACCTACTGTGCTCAGCGTAACTGAGTACACTCCATTTCGAAAATTAGTATTATCATCCATTTCTCTGTGAATACAGGCAATGTATTTTGATGCATTTAAACAAAACAAATTTATTAAACAGATATATTTATTTAAATAGTATTTTAGTCACCAAACATATTTAGAAATTGAAAGATAATAAAATTTAATTCAAGCAAAATATTGCAAAACAAAATTTAAAAAAATTGCAACCTCCAAAATTTCAACTAAATGTTTATATTTTTTTTAAATTTGTATTTATTATTTTTCTATAACATATAAATCTGGGTGTACTAGTTTTTGGACCGTTATCGTCAGTTATTTTGTTCGATAAGCTCCAGATTTGGCTTCAGTACTGCCTAATCTAATGTATATGCACAAACATTATATTGTACAGCTTCCTATTAAAAGTATGAATTTAAAAGATAGATTTCTGAGGGTGTACTTATATATGCTGAGCACTGTATGTGGTACCTTATATACACAGTACTATCTTAGGCAAGTACATTAAGTACTCATACTTTAAAATAAAGTGCAACCAAAATAACTTTACAGCATCATATCAGACAAGGGCAAGACTAGAGCAGCTCAAACACTTACAGTAACAAATGCATGACTCAGCAGTGTGCTTGACTAAACAGATTTGCTATAAAGATTGAATAAGCTCTCATTAAATACAGATGTTTCAGTTCATAAAAAAATACTAAAATGGAAAAAAAAACTGCCTGAATCAAATGTTTTTAAAGCACAAGTGCTTATTGTCTGTGGTTTACCCACCGGCTATTTAAAATATGCTAAGGAAATATTTATTTCAAAGTACCTCACTGGAATTTAATAATAATGTCCTTTCCGATGAATGTTTAGTTCTGACATTTTGCAACAGCTGTTCTAAGGAAACGGCCTGGGGCATCATTTTGCCATTTGCCATGAATAAACAGAAACTCTTTCAATGAACCGCTGCTCTACTTCATGTTCCTGCCACCTAAATGTCTTTTTAAGAAACTTCCACTATGCCAGTCATGTGTCAGGACGGGGCGGCTGGAGTACGTACCACAATGAACACTTCCTTTTCTGTTGCCACACCAACAGGCAGCCAGCCGTTTGTTGCCCGGCGACGGCTGATCTTCGACTGCTTGGCAGCAGCACTGCCATGGCCTGATCCCAGCTGGCCATCCTTAATGTGGGGGCAAACAGCAGAGTCCCGCACCCCAGAGCGAGAGCCACTGGGCGGCTTGGCCCTCTGAGGACATTCCCGTCCCACTCGAATCTGCACCTGGGATCGCCCGGTGTCAGGAAGAGGCGTCTGGAGGTGGGGCACTGACTGGGTGGGTGGAGGCACACTGGAGATGGGGCAGATGGACAGAGGCAGGGCAGAAGGCATCGTGATGGACGAGCTGCGGTCATCCAGAGGGTAAGAGTAGTCTTCTACATGGTGGAGGAAGCAGAAAACACTGGTTCATAAAATCTTCAACATGCATTTACGGCCATATACAAACACCATATTGGATGTAATACAACACAGCAGACTAATGCAGTCATAAATGAGTCAGTGTGCCAGATGCTGTGTGGTCAGATGCAAAGCGAAGAGCTGGAAGCACAATTATACACAACCTTGAGAGGAATGGATTTTTATGACAGAAACTATGTTATCAAATTTGAAAATGGTGGAACAATTGATTAACACATTGTTGTATGTAAGTTTTCATTCATTTTTTAAACTAATTTACTATATGGACAGCTACTGTAGATTCCAATCAGCCAGTCCTTATAGCGGTTGAAAAATAAACAAAAGATTAAACTACTTCCATTGATTCAAGGAGATTAATAAACACATGACCACAATAAGGCTATTAATTAAGAGCTGTTCACATACTGCATCTTTCGCGTGCACAATTTCGTAATTTCTATTCTTGCACGCATACTGGGAGTTAAGCACTCATGCTTTTCATGCGCATCTAGTTGAAAAAATGCAAGAGCGCACCGCGAGTCACATGACAAGAACTGACCAGTCAGATTCACACTTTGTATGGAATTTATACACGTTTCTACTCTAAAGAGAAAAAAAATACAATATGTCAAACAATTTCATAATATAGTTGATCAAAAGTGTCTTTCAGAGAGATGTTCAGCAACCTTTGACTATATTTGTTCTCTTTAAAAGGGAAATACATGATGCTTAGATATTATGCTTATATTTACATTAGACAAATCCTATTTTTTATTCT
Organism: Danio aesculapii; assembly: GCF_903798145.1. Lineage (NCBI taxonomy): Eukaryota > Metazoa > Chordata > Actinopteri > Cypriniformes > Danionidae > Danio > Danio aesculapii. Next base: position 21,244,357 of record NC_079451.1, on the reverse strand, counting down.
TAGTTTTATTTATTCATTCATTGTTTTGTCATTTTTTCAGTGTAAAATTATTGCTCATGTTTAAATGCCAGAAACTTTTATCACTTATTTTTAAGTCCAAAGAGAAATGGACTATTGTTTGTTTTTTATTATTATTTTGTGCTGTATTAATTGATTACTGAGCAGCAATAAATAACACTTTAAAATATGAGGAGTTTTCATGTGATTTCCTAAACTAGTATGCATAGAAATCATAACCAGGAAACCATGATTATTCCTCAGACTATAATCGTACAACCAAAATCTATAATCGTTGCATCCCTACACCAGGCAAGAAGAGGAAATCGTCGCAGTTTATTTTGTGTGACAGCACCTTAATAGCACCTTTTAACCTCCTGATCATTTTTAAAAGGGTTTAAAAACTCCTAAAGCTGTTAGTTTCAGTTCATGGTGTGTGCGGTTAAAAGAGACGATTTGACAACCTATATTAAACTGACCAATCTGGAGGTAAGAAAACCATACAAAATGAAGACTGCAGTATCACTGTGAATCTGAACCCTAAAAAGGGAACTAAGTTCAGCAGAAACAGCAAGTACTGTGTGTGTTATAGGGATGTTCTTATTTATAAACCATTCACCGCTAACAGACAGTAAGTCTTTTGACCAATTATATTGCCAGTAAAATGGTTTTAAAAATACTGTATATAGGCATTGTTAAAATGTTACAAATTCTGCTACACTTCAGTCAGAAAACGTTGAAAAGAAAAATAATTAAGTGCACTTTCCTCGTTAGCAACTTTGCATACTATACATTGGAGAACAGCTGTGTTATACATTGGAGAACAGCTGTGTTATAAAACTGGTATGAACTTTATGTGTTACACAAACATGGAGACACAAGCAACTATTTTAAAAGAAAACACAAAAATTACAATGGTGATATAATTATAATGAGCAGTTTTCTAATTGCCGTGACTCAAGGATGTCAAAAGGTTTGTGTGGGCATTTAAAAAAAACAAGACCAAATTGTGGGCCAACAGTGGATGAGCCAATCTTGGGAAACCTCCTGTCAATTGCTTATGCAGTTCCCATAGTGATGAGGAAATTTGAGGTGTGAGCCGGTGTGTGTGTGATGCATTCTTCTAGTAATGCATGAAAGAGTCGTCTTAAACTCTGAAATGACAAATCAACCATTATTTACTCATCTCTTGCAGCACCAAAGCTGCACTGCATCCCATTTTCACTTGTGGCGCGCACAAGTTCAAAATTCATTCATTCATTTTCCTTCAAATGCCAACTGTCTCAGCCAGGACTCAAACTAGCAACCTTTTAGCTATGAGGTGACAGTGCTAACCATTGAGCCACCATAATGCCCAAGTTCAATATATACTGTATTTTGTTTATCAATACAATTTTAACACAAATTTAATTGTTGCCATTTTTGGGAACTTTATATTCTTAACGGTTACAAGTACTTAATCCCTCACCCCCACTGAGAAGGTCTATGTGAAGACTCTTTAAAACACTCCTTTAGTGCATTACACAAAAAAATGATGTTTGTTCAAACTACTCATTTAAAATGACAGGTGTTATTATTATTATTATTGTTATTTTTACTGACATTATTAATACCATTACATGACTATCATTGTTGACATTCCCTACCGCTGATTGGTTTTGTTTTATCTATATTATTCACTTCATTTCTTGATATTACGACCTATAATAATATGCTTATATATATATATATATATATATATATATATATATATATATATATATATATATATATATATATATATATATATATATATATATATATATATATATATATATATATATATATATTAATAAATAAATAGGCACCTGCGGTAGCACCCAAAAGGCAAAGGAAGATGTTAACCATCGCACAGAAAGTTGGACTTCTGGACATGTTGTAGGAAAGTAGAAGTTACGCGGCTGTAGGGCGCCATTACGGAATAAATAAAGTGAAGATCAAATGGTTTTGATCTTTGGTTTCAATCTATTATACTGGACATATTTTTCTATAAAGGTTTGAACTTTGAGAGTGTTTAAACAAGAGAGAAAAAGGTGAAAATGTCTGTCTGAGAAAAGTGTATAAATCGTTTAGTGAGGGCTTTTCTTAAAACATCTATGATAATTGTTTAAAATAAAGCTGACTACTTTATTACACAGATTTCACTTATCCTGGGTTATTTTTAGAATGTAACTCCCATGAATAACAAGGGACCACTGTACAACAAAAATGTAATTATACGTTTATAGATATATAATTCGCTTTTAGCATTAGAAATACTACTGGGACTAAAGAGCTCATGCAAACTAGCAGTTTAATCATTACAGAATCACAAAAAATGTTGTGGTATTTTTACAATCTATTAGTTTAGGACAGCTTTGGAGGTCTTTAAACCTCTAATGAGTCTTACATTTTCGGGATGCTCTTAAAAACATAACTGGGAATGTAGTAGGCTACAGAGTTTTCGATCACTTAATGTAGTTTAGTCTTTAATTCACGCAAAGTCGAATTAGCGTACGTGACTTAACTGAAATCATCCAATTACCTCTTTCGATTTACGGTTACTGTTCACTGCTATAAAGAAACAGAATGAGTTTTTTCACAGCTGATTAACTAGTTACCGGATTTAACAGATCGAACCTTTTGTAAGCAAGATCAGGAACTCAAGACAGGTTTATCAGCACCATCAGCCTTTCTTTCCCCTGAGGTCTGACATCAATGAATACCAAACACAGACATTTTATTACAATCGGGAATCCCAGAAATCTAATAGGAGTCAACAAGCGTAAATTGAACTCCAATTCTGACCAAATCAAACAGCCCTCAGACTAAGTGCACACAATGAGATGTGGCTAAAGCGGTAATCGCACTCTGTCTGCACAAATAAAGGATAACAATACTTTAGATAACCCTGTTCACTGTGCACCCATCTGGGTTAGAAAAAAAAGTAATGCAGTCCATTGTACATTCACTCAAGCGTGAAGTGTTGTGTTATTGAAGAAAATCTTCACTTCTCCCCACAGTATAGACAGCTTTAATCAATTTGCACTCTCCTAATAGTCCATTTTTAGCACATACGGTATTGAACACCTCAATATAGCAGACGGTGCAATGTGAGAGTATCTTTTGTAAGTGTACAGCTTTCTATTTTCAATAATTGCACAATTTGCACAATTTAAAAGGATTGTTTACCCCCAAAATAAATCTGACATCATTTTAATCACCCTCTATTTGTTTAAAAAAAAAAATGTTGGTATAACAAATCTATCGAGTTTCTTTCTTTTGAACTCAAAGAGATTTTGAGGAATACACAGCAAAACTCAGTCCAAGGCACTCGAAATATGTGGAAAAAAGTCCCTATTTACATAGCTAATCCTTAAAAACCTAAGCGTTTTGGTAAAAAACTGCCTTCATCAGGGTAGTAGTGATCAGGTGCGTCTAAAGTTTCTTTTGAATGCTACGGTCTCATGACTAACAATACTAAAATATTATATTAAACACAAGCTCAACTCAAAAATCATCATTAATTCAGCATTGATAGAGGGGATTTTAAAGAATGTTGGTAACTGATAGCCATCAAACTTCTTGCGTGGGTGGAAAAGGCAAATGCTAGGCAAATGCAATCCTTAGGGGCACCAAAATGAATGTAGTTTTATTGTAATGAATATATATTTTTACATTTCCCATACTATGTCAACACTATGAATTTAGACTATTACAAAAAAGCAATCGCTCCACGTAAACAGAACTATTTTATTTGCTCTCCCATCTCAACCCTGTTCGATACATAACAAATGCCCCTCATGTCCCTCCCCTGCAAAGCCACACGAAGGCCCAATCCCAATTCTACCCCTTAGCCCTACCCCTGGTTTTGCGTGTTCACGTGAAAGGGTAGGTGCCTCCCAATTCTCCTTAGTTTGAAGGCGTAGGGTTAAGGGGTAGGGCTAGATAGAAAAGTGTAGTGGCTGGGAATTCACTTTTTACAGTGTCTGGTTGGTGTAGTGTTGTTGTTTTACGTGTTTACATAGATAAATATAACCACGGTGTAAATGCACAGTAAAGTTACGAGCTTATTGCCACGTTATATCATTATGATAACATGGTATCGTTGCCTTCGGTGATTTCCTAAAGATCAATACCAAAAAATAACACAACTGGAGTAACTACAGCAGTCGCGGTAGTCTGATCTCAAATGAAGTACCGCGATGACATATGATAACGTGAGCAGGTGTTGTAGTGCTGTCCCATTTCTTAGGGGTAAATTTGGAAGCCCTTTCCCTTCACAATCTGTTTCAAGAGTCAACGGGAATGGGTAGGGGAAAGAGTAGGGTTAAAAAATAGAATTGGGCCTTAGGCTACTGTACGAAGACGAAAAACTAATTTTGAGTAATGAATAATATTCATATAAATAAACTGAAGTTAAAGTTGGGATCAAAGGGGGTGAACGGGAGGTTTAAAAGTAGTGCAATAAGACTGTCAGGAGTTTCAGAGATCTGAGATTTTGTTACATATTTTTCTTCTCACAGGATAACACATAGTTTTACAATACAATTGTTAAGTATTTGCCGATTCATTATGTTTTTAATTTGAATTAGCTAATTCAGTAATGTTGGATGTAACTGGACCTTTAGCAACATTTTATGTAAAATTCGATCTAAAAGTTTGTTTCCGCTTTTAATTCAATTCATTGTGATAACGTTAAAAACGTTGCTGCCATCTACTGGAAAACACAGTAGCCTATTGCAGGAGTTTCCAACTAGGAACCAATCACAGATTAGCATGATGTTATCTTAGAAACAGGCTCAGCCATTACACCATCCGCGTTTACATGTGAGTGATTTCATGCAAATCATCAAGTAAAACAAAAATAGCGAAACCCTTTCTCAGTTTTTTTGTGTAGACTTGTGATTTACAGTACTGTAAAATACTAAAACATGTCTCTGTCAACGTTTTCAAACTATTATATTTGATTTACCAGTCACACAAGTGCCAATTTTACGTGTCACAACCATAATGGAGAGATGTCGCATTCATAAGGAAGCTTTTTCTTCTTAAGTGCAAAAATGTTAAATAAATAAAAAAAAATAAAAAATAAAAAAATCAATAATTTTTGTTCTATAGTGAGCTAATTCTTATCTTTTTGATTAGCCTTACTTCTTTATGGTTGTGTAGTTTAATTCACAGAATTTCTACTAAGTATGTTGTATACTGTAAACTCTAACTGCTAACTTTTTTGGTCACTTCCATAACGCATGTTTATTTTCCTTTTAAATTTAAGGAAATTTCTATTTAAAATTCAAAATGGTTTACAGATTGATATTTTTCTGATCTCATAATTCTGTGGAGAGTTGTTTTGGAAAAATAAACAGATTCAATATAATGTTAACATATCCTTTCTCTGTGAATTTATGTTTTAGGTTTTAACTGCAAATGTCACGTTCCTAATGATGGAATTGCTCATGTACCTTTGTATCATTCCCACTGAAAGATTAGACTGAATCAGGTAAACTTGATAGGGCTGCATGATCAATTAAAGGCAATATTTGTGCTCATTTTGTCAGCAAAGCCAGCTGCAATCAGAAGTAAATCCTCAGCACCTGCTTTCAGATGGAGAAGCGTTTAATACACAGAGCCATAGTTCAGTGACAAGCTATGCACAAGGTCCTGCAATCGAAGAAAATTGTTCTATGATTTGACAGCTGTGTGCTTAACATCTCAGTGAACTATGCCACAGCTAATGATAATCTGAAAGCATGTAAAAATCCAAGAGAGTAACATGTTTTTTGAAATGATCTATAGTTGTGTGTTCAGCAGATGAATCAATAAATGCAGTTAAATACTCTGTTAGATTTCTTGTGTCTCTTCTTTGTGGTGTATTTGTGGTTTCCACGCGAGAGTGCTCTCTGCACTTCAGAAGAAATGTACTACTGTCCACTGAGCTATGTTTCCATGACAACATGTGCACAATTAGTAGTGTCCTAAAGGTTGAAAACCCCTGGCCTACTGAATGCTAAAGAACTGTTCAAAAATTGTGCTGGAATACCTGATTAAATTATTCATGCTTTTGTTTAAATTATAATGTGCCTTAATAGGCAGCACCAAAAACAAGTTTGCGATCTGATCTAAGATTCGCTGTGTTTGTTGTGAAGGACAGATCTATTGCTCAATGAAATCATGATCAACTTAATAAAGAATGATTGGCTGACAGCTCAGCAGCATAATGACGTCATCTGATTAATATTCAATTATCCATGTGAGCAAAATTATACGAAATTCATAGTAAACATGAACTGAACTTAAACGCTACAAACTGAACTACACTGTTCCTATTTACTGTGACCTTTTATGTGAAGCTGCTTTGACACAATCTACATTGTATAAGCGCTATACAAATAAAGGTGAATTGAATTGAATTGAATTGAATAAACAGTTTGTTAAATATAATACGTAATACCTTTCCACCTTTGTTTTGAGCTGCAGGCTTTACACTTTCATGTGTCAAGAGTATTTAGCAATTTATTTAGATTTCCATTTAGAGCGGACGTTTTTTATTATAGTAGTCTAGGCCTATTTAAGTTTCTGAATCGGCGTAAGGAATAGGGATGCACTGATAAAATTGTTTTGGAACCAATCCGATCTCGATACCAAAATTCTGAGTATAGTCACGAGTTCACACTTGCAATCATTTAAGAATAAGGCGTATTTGGCATGCTGTCCGGGGAGAGGGCTCTGAGCTCGGGGAGACACCCCAACTCGAGTTATTCCCCTTATCAAGAAACAGAGAGGAGTTGGGATTCGAGCGAAGTATCTAGCCCAGCCCCAGAACACTCCCCCTGGGAATATAATGCTTAAGAGGTGAGGTGTCAGGGTGGTGGAGGGATGCTAAAGTCGTGAGATGCTGCAGGTAAGACAGCTTTGGTATATATAGGGGTTTGGTCAAGAACTGATTGGATAATGGAATAATTGTCCATGACGTATTTGATACTGAAACTTCTGCGTGTGCTCCTCCCGAAATTTGTTTACAAAACATCACATCGATACAGATCTGATCCTGATCCAGTGCCGTTTATTTATTTATTTATTTATTTTTTAAGCGTAATACTGTTTCTATAGCTCTGGTGCTAAACTCAAATAATATATCTTCTTTGGTAAAAATAACAGACCTACAGGCCTACTATACATGACAGACCACACAACCTAACTAAAAACATGATGCTTGCTGTAAACTAGGCTACATTTGAGCATTCGTTAGGACATTGATATGATCTGTTGTGGTCCAGCTTATGTTTCCTTTTTTACATTAAGATTTTTCTTTGAAATCTGCAATAGGAAACCACTATTGACCCTAATCGTGGGTAAAATAACCAGCCTTCTAGCAAAACCTGATATTTTTCAAACTAAACTAAACTGTCTGAGGCCAGTTTTACTTAATATTCCCTCGCCAAATCTCGCCGTGAGTGAAAATTCAAAACAATGTCTGCTTAAATGCTTCAGTGGCAAACAAACTGGTCTGTTAAATACAATATTGATCTAAATAAAATGTGAAATATCCGCAGTTTCACAGAAGCCTATATTAGGCTAGATAATTTTATATTAATGACAATGTATAGCCTATTTCATTTTTATTCATTTAATCAATTACTTAGATGACAATGAGTCAGGCTTTACGAACTATTTACAGCGCTTAAAGTATTTACCTCTGAAGAATAAACTCAGACAGAAAAGGATGAGAGAACAAAAACTCATTATGAGAATAATCTTACAGAGCGGCGCGTCTGCGCAGCCGGATGTGTGAATGAAGCGCTTGATGCACCAAGACACAACGCACAGCCCACTGGTATCCGCGGACACGTTCAAAACAGCAGCACAAAAGGAAGAAATCAGTCTCTTCAACATCTGTCCAATGTATTATTAAGACTTTTTTAAATGTAAAACTTCAGGTAGGCTTTCTTAGTGTGTGAAGAGCAGGTGATAACCCTCTCTACTCTAGTGTTGCGGAGGCGATCTGCTGATCTAACAGACATGGCGCAACACGATTTAGAAACAGCAGTTAACTCCTTGTTGCAGGTCAAAATGAAGCCATTTAATGCAAAACTAAATGCATTTCTCCACTGATTATTTAAACTAACAGGAACAAATAGTTTTGGAGAAAGTTTTTCCGTGTTGTCAACTCGACATGCAGTTTAAATTGTGGATGATCGAATTTGGATCAGTACCAGCTGGCCGATACTCGATTCAGCAAAAATATGAAGTATCGACCCGATATCCGATCCAAGTATCGAGATCGGTGCATCCCTAGTAAGGAATAATTGGCTGTCTAAATTAATTTTGCATCAAAAAAGCATTTTAATATCAGTAAAGGTGTCTGCAACTTCTGCGAAGCATCAAATCACTGTTATATTAGCCATCAATACATGTGCATGACCGCATAAATTATTATTCCTAAAAAAAAAAACATTTGAAAATTGTGCATGTCTATTATTATACTAAAGCTGGGTCAGTACCTTAAAATTAGTTTGCGTTTCTGTCTAACAAGTTCATCTTAATAAATGTTCTTAAGGTGAACCACTCCATGACACTCTTTGTGCTTTTATTTCGGAGTGCAGGTTGCATATATATATATATATATATATATATATTTTTTTTTTTTTTTTAACTATTTACTATTTTGCCAAGTGTATACAACTACTAAAAAATCAAAAGTGATTGATTATAGGTTCAGAATGTCGATTTCGATTACTTTGATTAATCGCCCAGCCCTAACCAGAACTGTTGACAACAACTCTCGGATGAGTTTCGAAGAATAAAATGATCCCGGATCGTGTCAAATCATGAATAAACAAATCCAGCTAATTGAGTAATCCACATACGAAGAACGGACCCCTGGGTAGTCCCTGTTGAACTTCCATAGTATTTACCCACACTATGCATGTCAATGGAAACTGGGTTCAACATTCTTCAGAGAGGGAAAACATTTAAGAGTTTAGAACTTGAGTAAATGTTCATTTTTGTGTGAACTATCCCTTAAATAGTCATCCAAATGCAGCAGTTTTAAAGTAACACTATGTAATGCCTCTGCTATACTTGTTTGTCTCAGCACCGTAAAGTCATGCTGTACCTAAAGAGAAACCCGCAGAGAGTCAGATCGGTGTCTCATTAACGGAGATTATAGCGAGTGAAAAATGACATTGTATAACCCAGCCGTGTGGTTAAAAAGCGACGAGGGAGCATGTCTGCGGAGGTCTCTGGTTCGCAAGCGGCTGCGCGACCACAGCTGCCGCCTCACAATGAACAGACAGTTCAAGACTCCTGCCAACAAAAATAAACCAGCACCCTCCCCACCTGTGGCAATTACTCACATTCAAACCAGCAGCGAGCAGACTGCAGGGAACATGCAGCCACAATGACACGGCTGGGGAAGGGAATTTCATTTCATTTGTCTCCCATTCATGCCGTTCGCGAGTCCTTGATGCGACGTCGATGGGGTTTCTTAATGTCACTGTATTTGTTGTGCGTACCTTCAGATCAATCACTTTTGAGACCGCTTGAGCTCATTCACAAAGACGTCTACTGCTGAGACTGGGTCAAGAATGTGGACACAAATATGGTATGGAATGACGATGATGAATGGAAATCACTTCATCAGTTTCAGAGATAAACGTTTCTGAAAAATTCAGTCGTTTGTTAATTTACAGAGGTCGAAAACAACTTTATAGACAACTAAATGGTTATACTCAATTGTTTTATTGCTAAACAATTTCATGCTAAAATTCGAAATTTTGGGCTCTGTAAGATTATTTTTTAAAGAATATTTGAATTAATCAAGTTCGATTTATATATATTTTAAAAGGGCACCTATTTTACCCCTTTTTCAAGATTTAAGATAAGTCTTTTGTGTCTCCAGAATGTGTCTGTAAAGTTTTTAGCTCAAAATACAATGTAGCTGAACACAATGTAGCTGTTTTTGTTGCCTGTGCCTTTAATGCTAGTTTTTCCCGCCCACCGTTCCCACGTGCCTGTCAAGAGTGTTCCTCAATCTCCGCCTGTGCTGCGTCAGATAAACAGCACAGTGACAGACATAAAGGCTGCAGATATCACGTAACGTTTGTAGTAAAACTTTACCAATGATCATTTATTTGATGTATTTGTTGTGGGGTCAATTCAAGCCTTTCTGCAATGATGAGTCACACACACACAGCATGTACGTTTAACTTTGTACTGTTTTTGCACAGCAAATGTGACGGAATACATGTTAATATCCACTGCTGTATGGATATCCGTTATGTTAATGTACAAACTGTTAATGTACAAACTGATTTAACATCCACAAACCGGGATTGAAGCATCTTCTTTTATAATTGTACTTACATGTAGCTGTGGTGATAAAGGCTGTAAACTCGCTGTAACTGATTACAAACATGCACTGATTTAAAAATGTTTTAAACTCGTAAAACTCATTCTTGATCACATTTGATGATGATTGATGATCACAGAGCGCTGAACAGATCTTTTAATCTTGGTTGCTTTGTACACGTCCTGTCTTGTTAATATGATTATATGCATTATTGCGGAGACATGTTAATATGTGGCTGTCAATCAATTCCGTGGGCAGGGAAACCACACGTCACGTTGCAGTGGGCCTCAAAATGGGAAGCATTTGGATCCTATTTGAACATTAGGAAATTTGCAAAAAGAGACTTATTGTCTTTACATCACCCTAATACACTATACCTACACACAGTTCTGTCCAAACAGCTTACAAAAGATCATTTTCATCATGGGTGCCCTTTAAATGTTGTAAACTATGACATATTGAATTGATTAAAAATTAAAGCATTAATTTCTTAAAATGAAACTGAATTTAACAAAAAACACTGAATATCTAAAAAATATTAATTCATATTTAATTAAAAGATTAAATATTAATCTAAAAATTAATCAAATAAAACCGATGCTGAGGTGGCGCAGTGGGTAGCACGTTCGCCTCACAGCAAAAAGTTCACTGGTTCGAGCCTCGACTGGGTCACTTGGCGTTTCTGTGAAGTTTGCATGTTCTCCCCGTGTTAGTGTGGGTTTCCCCTGGGTGCTCCGGTTTACCCCACAAGTCCAAAGACATGTGGTATAGGTGAATTGGGTAGGCTAAATTGTCCATAGTGTATGTATGTGAATGAGTGTGTATGAATGTTTCCCAGTGATGGGTTGCAGCTGGAAGGGCATCCGCTACGTAAAACGTGCTGGATAAGTAGGTGGTTCATTCCACTGTGGCCACCCTGGATTAATGAAGGGACTAAGCCGAAAAAAAATGAATGAAGGAATAAAACCTACAATTGAAACCTATATTTCAATTCATTATGCAATGAATATTTTAGGGGGAACTGACAACACTAATATTTTTTTTTAAAGCGACACTTTTAGATTCTCATAAAAAAACTACAGACACATAATTTTGTGGAAAAGAAAGTGTTCAGTCTGTAGACATACATTAGTACTTAAACCGTACTAAACCATAATGGTGACATTGCCACAAACTGGTGTGGCATATACAGTATAATACAGGACTTTGCATCAGAGCATGAAGGGATCGTTTTGAAACCATAGTTGCCTGTACACAAAAAAATAAAAAGATTCAAAACAGGAAACATTCTTTTTTTTGTTTAGTAGGTATTCTGCCAAGCATATGTGCATGCTTTAAAGTTTCTATTATGCTTGTCATAAAATTGCAACAATAATGTGAAATGAGAGAAATGTCTCTTTCCTCCATAAGTCAATCATAATCACCAGTACAGAAATCAGAATTACAAAGCATCTGTTTCAAGTGTAAAGGCTCCCAGTTACTTGTATAGCTATTGACTTTATTCTGCAATACGGAACAGCGCTTGTTTTTGAGATCGGTTTAGAAATTCCGACATAGTTGCCTTTGGAATAAAAAACTAATAAATAAACAATTGCTATACAAACAAGTATGTTCATGACTATACAAAAAAAAAATGTAAGAATATTATAGAAAAATATCAGATTGCAACATCAAGCATTTTTTAATGTCTAAAAATCAATGGAAGTAAATGAGACTGGTCTCGAGTCAAAACATTTTCAATGGCTGCACCCACTTGTACATGAAGAATAAGGTCAATAGGCATGGAGTTAGTTTGACAAAACAAGAAACATTAGAATCTTTTATTCCATTGCGCATCCTACCTGTTTCCATTTTGTGCATGCAGCTGGAGCATCCTGCGTTGTACGAACAGCCCCTGCTAGAGATGGGTTGCGTGGGTCTGTAGGCATAGCTGCTGAGCCTGCAGGCTTCACCATAGCAGGTGCCCACAGAGTTACAGTACGCCGGATGAGGGATCCCCGTAGGATGGGACACCGTAGATGGCAGCAGTTTGGGTCTCTGGACCCCGCTAGAGCACATCTTCAGCGGGGGAACAGACGAGGGTGGGTGGCTTCCTTGGTTTGAGCTTACTGGAAGCGATGGAGTCCCATGATGAGCAATGTGGACGTAATACCCAGGATAACAGGGATACGGATGGGCACCGATGGGCATCGCTGAATGCGTCAGAGTGTGTGGAGAAGGTAGAAATCCCTTCAGAGAATGTTCATCCGTTTCCGGGTAGGGTTTTTGGCCGAGGAACAGGGCTAGTCTATGGCAGTACTCCACTGATCTCTCTTGGGAACAGCAGTAATATGATTTCACATCAGTCTCCGTTTTCTCTTCCTTCACAGGCTTTAGGGGAAAGCCGAGCATGGATCTGCACTGATATCCTGGGCTAATAAAGCCATGGCTTCCTGTGCTCCCATCCCATAATGCCTCATTGTGTAGAGCATGCTTCTCACAGAAGCTGCAGCACTGCTGCGACACCTTTAACGTAGACTGACAGGCCAAGTTGTGCTGCTGTTTACGTGACTTAGACAGTAGCTGCTTCCCTCGCACTCCACCAGCGCTCGGTTTGCCTTCTGTTTTACCCCTGCGCTTCCCCGCCGAGGACGTGCTGGTCAGCTTGAGCAGGGCTGCTGCATTTAAACCAGCCAGACGCTTGGGAGCGGGACTGTTTAGAGTCTGAAGATCAATAGTGTCGCTTTCTGTCTTCGCTTTTTTGGGATTCCGGTTCTGTTCCGTCTCTCCGGTACATCCTCGTTTTCTGTTGTCTTGGCCTTTTCTGGGACAATCATTATCTTTAGCAGTGTCTTTAGAGAGAGAGGGGTCTCCTTTTGTCTGTTGCTGCTTCTTTGAGGGTTTTGATGTCTGCTGGGGGTCTACTCTGTCCAAGAGCAGACTGTTAACGGCTTCTGCATTCAGAGAGGCCAGCCGTCTCTGGCGAGGTTCAAGGATGAATTCTGTGTATAAGGCAGATTTATCAGGTTTCACTTTGCTTTTTGGTTCGGCCGCTGATTTGCAAGACTTACAGGCTTTCTTGCGACACTTGCAGATTTTTGACTTCCCCTGCATTTCCTTCACCTGGGCCTTCATGCCATTCCTACACGTTTCACTCTCGTCCAAGCGCGTCAGTACAACACAGCAGTTTAGTGCACTCACTTCACCCAATCCATGCCGTCCCCTGAGGGGGTACAGCTTCCGGTCTCTCTCGGCAGACTTCCCTTTTACCTCCTTAGCTTTTCCTCTTTGGGTTGAACATTTTTTAGCCTTCTTTTCTGGCCAAGTTCTGTCCATAGTTATCCGACAGTTGACCTGGTCCACAGATTCACTCTTATATCCACACAAAGAGTTCCTCTGCCGTGCATGGGTCATCACACTCTGCCATGCAAAACCTATAAAAGAAAATCAATAGGATTTGTAATTAAGCAGCTGTAGTTGCTATGATTAAATAAGTGGTGTGTGTAGATGAGCCATTATGATTTTCTTAACCTTTACTAATTAACATTAATGCAACCGGCTAAGTGAACTAATGTTGAAAAATCAGCACCTTAATCAGGTCGCAGGTCTGGCAAGAGTTTAGAGAATTTTAATTGGGCAGGGACAAACATGGCTACTAAACCGAGTAGGTGCAATAAACACTTTTTAATGAGCATATGTTGTTCTGGCCTTTTCTAACTGCAATCTCTCAAATTGAAAATGTTTTATCTTAGCTGGCTAGTATTTTACCTAAATCATTGCCTTAGAACACACTGGCATCACAGGCTCAAGAACTGATTACATTCATCTCTAATAGACCTGGAACACCGCCATAATTACCCTGTGTCCATTATTCAAATGAATGATGATGTAATTGCTCAAACATACACAGGGAGACCACAAAACATAATATTATGACGCTGTGTATTAGTATGATTGATGTGATCGTACCATCATGTCTGAAATGTTCAGTTTCACACAAATAAAAATGAACAATCTTTCAAAGCAAGTTGTATTGCTTCTTTATTCGGTAAATTTGAAGAAACTAACATGCCCTTTTCCCTGTATAATGACTGAAATTCAATAGCTTTTGGAGGAGTAAGTAATTATGACGACCGGATTTTCATTCATGTAAAATAAACCTCTGAAAGTTGAACAAAGACACTTGATTAAAATTACACAGTGAGAGGCTAGGGTGCTGCTAAAGGTTTCCCTGACGAAGTAGTTTGATTCAAAATGATAATTTGGTTGCCATTTAGTCTCCCTCAAGCAATTCCAAACTTGTTCTTCTTTTTGGGTGAACCCAATACAAGATATTGTGTTTCTCACCACTGTCTCCACTGGCCTGCTTGGTTTGGGACTTATAGAGCTGCGCATCGATGGATTTGCTCTTTAGTGTTTGGACTTCTAGCAGTGAAATTTAAACCACACTGAACTGACCTAAATTGAACTCTGAAAACTGGACTGACACAGTTTCAATTTACCAGAACTTCTATGTTTAGCTGCTTTGACACAATCTACATTGTAAAAGTGCTATAGAAATAAACATGAATGGAATATTTTGAAGAATCAGAAACAGGTAGCCTTCAACAATGGAATTCAACAGGTATCAGATTCCATCATTCCACAAAAATATGTTATCTTGTTCTCAACAGCAACTCAAACAGATGAGGAACAAGTGGAGGGCGAGTAAAAGATAAACTATAGGAATTATGAAGAACATTGAAGAACAATTAATGCAAGTATTCCACATTAGGTGTGTAACGGATCATGGTTGATCCGTGATCTGTACAGATCACAACCCAGACTGGAAAGCATGTGACCTGCTGATTAATAACTTTTTTTTTTAACTTGTAGGTTAATCCGACAAAGATCGCCTCCCAAATCATTCGAATCGAATCGATGATGGAAAAAGTTGTGGTGGGACCTAAATGTTTTCTTGAGTTATTAATTTAAGGTGTCTTCTGTGACTGTTTGTTTAGCCTGCATTAATCCATTCAGTGTAAAGTTGCACAATTAAACATTAAAAGATTGTGATCTCAATTCAAACCCGCATAACATGAATGATAAATTATAATAATTTGCATAGGTTTATTAATCCTTCAAAAGCGCTGTATTAAAATCTGCGTTTTATCGAGAGAGAGTCAGTTTACACTTTTTCAGTTAGTTAATAACAATTAAATAACACAGAAGTACTGGGAGAACAGTTTACAGTTCAGATATAAACGCTGATGTTTATAGTAAAGATAAAAATAAAAAAAAAATCACAGTTTAATGGAACTTGATGCTAGTAAATGTTTACACAACTACATTGTGTAACCAATGGGTGGCGACAAACAAGCATCAAAATTATGTCACTGAATAGGTTTTCAAAAATGAAACGCCTATAATGAAACATGAAGTTTTATGTGTGAAGTTTTTAATCATTAATTGAAAATAAATATGATGTGTTGTACAAGATGTTCGATTTCTATATTTAGCAGTATCAGCAACAGTAGCAAATAGGGATGCTCTGATCGATCAACTGGAGATATCGGCCGATAATCACATTTTATGACTGGATCAGTACATGCCAGTCTGGGCGATCTCATGAACCTATGGCAGGCGTTTTGAATTGGATAACATACCCCGGAAATCGTGGAGATGAGAGTGAATTAGCAAGAGATTGGAATGGCCTTGCATGTATTAAAGCCTTTTTACATAGCCAAAAACACAGAACTTTTAGTTTTTATATATTTTATCTATTATTTTCTGTAAAGCTGCTTTTGACCATGACATGTCCACAATAAATGGTTATAAGAGACATGTTTAAGAGATTATATGGAACATCCTTCATTTATTCTCTTAGGTAAGGACAGAAATAGCCACTTAAGTGTCATACTTAGAGGGAAAATGTGCTTAATGCATTATAAAGCTTGAAGCATCAGAATCAATACTCAGTATCGGCCGATCACCATGACAAGGAATCGGTATCGGCTGCGAAAATCCTGATCGGAGCATCCCTAGTGGCAAAGATAATTTTTCGTATTGAATATTTTCCTTTTTTTCAGCTGACTCTTTCTTAATTTTTATTTATATTAAAATGACAGGTTCTAAGTTCTGTTTGTTAATACCAATGCTTTTTGCAGTAATATTTTTGTATAAACAAAAGGCAACTGACATTTGTCTGCTCCCTTTTTTGCTGATCCAAAAAAAACGGTCCAAACCCTAGTGTGATCCTAACCGTGAGATTTGTGATCCGTTACACCACTACCCCGCATGATGAGAAAATAATTCTGATGACATTCTAAAGATGTACGACATGCTTCCCCAAGAGCTATTGATTAACTGAAAGGCAAGTCAGGGGTCAAACACACATACAGAGTCATACGACAGTAATTGGGCTTCAAAGGAAACTTAACACTACCAGACATGAAAACACTAACTGCTCTGACCTATTGACAAGTTCCTCTTTCTTTAAAAGGAACAGAAGTCCTTCAGGCTTTCCAGCTCTGAAGTTTGACCTAGTAGCTATTATTCGCCAAAGACAACTTTTAATGTCTGATGGATTGCTCTGATTCTGTGCTCTATGTTCTGTATTATTATCTCTGTGAAAAAAAAAGGTCTGAAGAAGTATGAATGCTACAGGCTTGCTTGGATTGTGTGAATGGATTCATTTATTCATGTGCTCGGTTATTAAGTTTGACAGCTGCTGTATTTGAAACTCCATCTGTCAAATAAAAGAGGTCATCATAAGCATCAGTCAACCTCAGATGCATACTGCGCTCTCCTTTACAACGCACAGCGCAAGTTCAGCACCCGTGAAAGAAACCGTTTTATGAACGTTCCCAAAACTAAACTCCAAAATTTGGACATAAAAAGGCATCCTCCATAATTGACAACTGTAGCATTCTCTCGTTTCAGAAACGGTCCACTTCATCTCTCCTACTGCGCTCTATACCATTTAAAATCATTCAGCCATGCCAGATAAAGAAGGGAATCATTCTGTGGTTCAACTAACCGCAAAAATGACTATTCTAAAGTGTTCAGCCAAACCGATTGACCCTTATACTGAAAGTAAAATTGACCAACTTTTAAAGTTCAGTATATCGTGTCATTATGCATGGGGTTGTTGACATGAAAATAATGAATATAATAAATAGACATAATTTAAAATGCAGTAAATGGTTAAACATTTCATGTCTTCCATGGATCTTGTTATAAAAGCTGCTGTGTTATTAAATGTTTTTACATTTTTGAACCAAATCTCAAACTGTTGGTGTGACTGGATACCAACATATCAATAGATTACAGCACTTACATAGTGGCTATTTTAATAAATGGCGACCATTTGTGTTATCCATATATTTCTAAAACATGAAACTTAATTCATTTTGTCACTAAAAATGACATTCTTTGCTAATTTTATATTGCCATTTGCACAGAAAACTTTAATTAGTTGAAGGACCCCATTCAAGGTCATGTGTCTGAATCCCCCTGTGAAGCCCATGACGTGCACCTGTTCAGTTTTTGTCTCAGAATTTTCCACAGATTTAATAGAGCTGGGTGATTTGGCCTAAGATCAACATCTTGATTAATTGAACATTTTAACTCTATTCTGACTAATGAACGATTATTTTATTTATTTATTTTATTTTTTTGCCCTCAAAGTTCACTGACAAGTGTTGGACAGTAAATATGCTCACACATTACAAGTGTGAGATTTCTGAATGAAGGGTGCATTACTTGAATTTAAAACAATTGAAGGAAATACACACCATCTATTATCTATGATTATTTACTGAACATCAACGTTGAACAATGGAAATTTAAACACATTGCCTAAAATTAACAGTTAAATAAGTAATTTGCCCTTTTGGAAATAAAATACAATTATTTTTTATATTTTTTTTTCATATTAAAAGTAAAAAATAAGCAGTAGCTCTTCTAATTCAATTCAATTCAATTTACCCTTATTTGTATAGCGCTTATACAATGTAGATTGTGTCAAAGCAGCTTCACATAAAAGGTCATAGTAAATAGGAACAGTGTAGTTCAATTTGTAGTGTTTAAGTTTAGTTCGGTTTAGCTCAGTTCAGTGTGGTTTAATAATCACTACTGAGAGTCCAAATTTTGAAGAGCAGATCCAACGATGCAAAGCTCTATTGATCCTGAACCATGCAAGCCAGTGGTGACAGCGGCTAAGTAAAATAACTCTTTTATATCCTGTAAATAATAATTTAAACAGTGCATTTCTAGCATCTTCTGTAAACAAATTATTATTTACGTTAAAATATTTGAATGTAATAGATAATATGCTGTATCAAGGCATCTCGGGTGCAGCTTCCAATCATCATCAGTGAAGTGCAAAGTAAGCCTCAAGAATGGGTCCATCATCCCACATGATCAGAGATCAGATGTGGCTGCAAAGTGGCCGCAGACGTAGAAATCAGCCACAGACTTTAACAGAGAGGGGTCACGTGACATGTAGGAAAAGTAATAGAAAAAAATGTCCTGGAAAAATTTGATCAATTAGATTTTGAATGTCTATTTCGCTTACTTTTCGATTAATAGCCCAGCCCTAATATTGAACTTTTTTGGAACTACAATAAAACATAATTTTACGTCCTTTTTAGCGTGACATCACTTTTTACTGAAAACGTCATGAAGTCACAAGTCATGAAGAAAAAATAATATATTGATATTTTCATGTAAAATAAATAGCACTCCATGAAGACAAGTCGATCTCACACTATTTCACTCTATTATTATCAGTTGTTTTTCTTAATTTAAGTCTTGAAGACACATTCATTCATTCATTTTCCTTTGGCTTAGTCACTTGATTCGTCAGGGGAATGAACCGCCAACTTATCCAACATATGTTTTACACAGCGGATGCCCTTCCAGCCGCAACCCAACACTGGGAAACATCCATACACACATACACTATGGACAATTTAGCTTACTCAATTCACCTATAGCACATGTCTTTGGACTGTAGGGGAAACCGGAGCACCCAGAGGAAACCTACGTGAACACGGGGAGAACATGCAAACTCCACACAGAAATGCCAACTGGCCCAACCAGGACTCGAACCAGTGACCTTTTTCAGTGAGGCGACAGTGCTAACCACTGAGCCACCATGTCACCCCTTTTAAAGATACAGCTCAGGAAAAATTTTAAAAATAAAGAAGAAATCGGTGAAAGAATTTATCATTAGTTAGTCATATTTTCCAAAACATCAGACTTCATAAATATCAAACTACATAAACATATCTGGTGTATATTTAAAATAAAATAATATATAATGGTGTTTGCTATGTCAACAACTACCCATATTTTATTTATGATGTTTTTAGTGGCATAATTTCTACTGAGCACAGGGGGAAATGTTCACTTTTCAAAAGCCTGTTTGTGTTCCCCACACGCTCAAATTCATTTGTTATGATTTTTTTTTAGCCTCAAGCAAGTCATCGTCACGGAGATACAGGATGGGGCAGGACACAGAGAATCTGCCTTTGTGGAAAAGTGCGTCCAGCAATGTCTACACTCTAAAAATAGCTCACTGAAAGTTCTAACAAGCAGGTATCGCGGTTGCGGCACAGTCAGCGATGAAACACCAGAAGCAGCAACAGATGACTGTAATGTCATTATGGATGAAAAGAAAGAAAGGAGATGCGAGTTGGCTGAGTATATGAGCTCAGGTCAGGATAATCTGATTTTCTGTCAGACAGAATCTGTGATTTATTTAACTTTTTCAGGTACAGAAGTTAGAATAATAGTTTGTTTAACAGTGGAAGTTGTTCCTTGATGTATTTAAATTTCATTCCCACAAACAAAAGATTGAAGGGATAGTTCACAAAAATTTATTCTGACATCATTTTCTCACCCATTACTTGTTTCAAACCTGTTTGACTTTCTTCTGTTAAACACACATGAAGATATTCTGAAGAAACCACTTCAATTCCAAGTAAATACTATGGAAGTCAATGGTTGCAGGTTGAGCATTCTACAAAACATCTTATTTTGCATTTAACAGAATAAAGAAGCTCAAAAAGCGTTTGGAACCACTATTTGGAACCAATATTTATTTTTTGGGTGGCCTATCCATTGAATAAGAAACATTTTTGACTTTTTGAAATGATTACTGTCGACTGGCTTTTATTAAACCATAAAGAAAGACATTTTTCTCGTACATAATTTATAGTCTACTATTATTTTTAGCAGAAATTATCATTATAATCAACATTTCAAGTATTACCATATTTTTTTCCCTAAATGTATGTAACAAGACTTAAATAATAATAAAACAAGTTTACCCATTTTGTGTCCCCCTACTTCTTAAACCAACGTTAAACTCTTTTGATTACGGTTATTAAAATATTCCCTATGTATGGTAAGTTTTATTATTTTAATGACTATTTTTCAACAGATTTGATGGAAGTTTGCAAAATGTAGGTAATTTTTTTTAAAGTTGAACATTAAAGGAGATTTTACATGGAAACTGTGGTTTATTGATGAACAAAATGCAGGTCAACAGCTACTGGTACTCTGAAAGTAAAAAAAAATTCTAAATAAAAACATACAAGCAAAACTACATGAGTAACTCCTGATCTCCTGATGCTACATTAAGATCTTGTGAAGCGAAACAATCCAAAAAACTAAACACTTACAACATGATTAACTTTAATCCACAGCCTCAGCAAACTGCGCTAAGCATTTTTTACGAGTGTGTTGCATAATGATGTATACATAAGCGCAAACTCACACATGATGCAGTGTTTACAACAGTGAGGAAGGACGCTTGTGCTGTATTGCTCATTATAACAGTCCTTGCTTTTGATTATCCTTGATGTTGCAGTAAAACAGTAAAAAAACTGTGTCAGTTTTATTTTCTTGCATGGGTCATAAGACCTCAATCATCAGGAGCCACAGAATTTGTTTGGCCAGTATATGGTTAAGTTTTTTACTTTTAGAGTACCAGCAGCCATTGGCTGGCATTCTAGGTATAACCAAGGACAACGGTTTCTGCTAATAAAAAAATCTCTAAGCTGAAGAGAAAGTCATCTATATTGTGTGGTCACACACTCTCAGAAATAAATGTACGCGAGCTGTACACTGAAATTGGTACCTCAGAAGTATATATTAGTACCTAAAAATTTTCAGAGTAACACTTTTGTACATTTTAAGTACTAATATGTACCCTTGAGATATTAATATGGACCTTTAAGGTACAAATTTGTACCTTTTGAAAAGGTACAACCCCAGTGGCAGCCAGCATACCTTTATTTCTGAGAGTGCAGGGTGAATAAACGTACAGCAATCTTTGAATTCTTGTGTGAATGATCCATTTAACACTGTGCACAAAGCCATGCATTAACAAAATTACATCTTGCATTTTTTAAATTTCACGAATCAACATTAACCTGATTGAAAAAAAAACACATAAAAGAAAAACTAAGCTTTTAAAATCTATTCTACTTGCTTTACAGCAATTACAACAATTCAATCTCACAGTGTGTGTTCACCAATGTCAAAAGCTTTAAATAAACGTCCGAAGGACCACTAAAAACTAAATCAACAGTCTGTAATTCTACGAATGTCACAAGTTATTGATCTGGACGGATGTGGGGCTCATAAAATAATAGACTAACTGCTGGTCACGTCCAATTGACTGACACAACACAAACTCTCCAGTCAAAGGTAGCTGGACGATGAATTGTTGGCACTATGCTGTGGAAAATTAGAGGTTCCCTTTCTAGTTTCAGGAGTGGGTGAAGGGAAATGGACCGCTGCCCATAATTTACCAGCATTCCGGGTGTTTTTTTTTTTTCGGGTTGAGGTATCAACCCATGACTTTCTGGCAAATAACCGGATAGCCATCTGGCATGTCGGGTAAAACAAAAACGTTAAAGAGAAAAACGCGCATAGTCTGCGTTTTAATATGTGCTTTAAACGTGATATCTGACGCGTGAAGACCAAAGTTGTTGTTGTTCCCTTCGTGTAATCTGAAATTCAGCCACTGGCTGTACGCGAAAAGATGTTGCATTTCCTCCTACACTGCAGATATGGAGAAAGGGAAGGTGTGGATAGAAACCAGAAAGAAGGAAACATCTCAGTGAAATGTACAGCGCGATTAAAGTAATCCTGGATAAAGGCGGCGAGCGCGTGCTGGAGGTGTATGATGATGAGAGGAGCTCTCGCGGCTCATAGGGCGTATCACACACACATAACACACATACACACACTAAAAAACAACGCTGTTCGTCTCTCATCCCACGGTTTCATCCACCGCATACCTCATAACTGCGAAACCTAACCAACACGGCCAACTCGAACCCGAGCTATCACCGCCAGTGCTGAAATCGACACTAAACGGCCAACCGTGAGAATCAAACGCCGAAGCGGAAAGCGCTCGATCGGTCCCTGGCGAAATTTCCGAGCTCCGCGGCGGTATCCTGAGCACGACGGAAGAACAGTTTCTCAAGAAGAACTCAAAAAAGCGTCTCTCGAACCGAATTCACAGCGAAAAACGATCGCGGATCATGTCATGTTTCGGTCTGTTTCCCCAGCGGAGAGCGAGCGCGAGAGAAAAGCGCATAACCAAGATAAAACAGATTAGTAATCCTTCATTTACCTCGTCATCCACTCACTCCGCCGTATTCCCGATCAAATAATCACATTCCGCGAGCGACGAGGGTCCTCTTGTCGGGCTATTACAATAATATCGATGTTCAACAGTGAAATGAAACGAGGGGAGCACACACAGCTGACAAGACACGTTTAATCGGTGACCTACTTCCGAAGTAGCGTGCAGCTCCAGATAATATTCATGCGCTGCATTCGTGAAAGCCGCCGCTGCGCTGGGACGAGCTCTCGTTAGCATCACTCAGGTAGTAGAGTGATGAAAAATACCCTCAACAAACAAAATCCAAAAAAAATGAGGAGGTTTAGTCCCCACCGCTCCGGAAAACTCTCTGTTGGTCAGTGCTTGATCTCGTGCAGCGAGCAAGTGCCTTGGATCAACAGCTATTACATAATGGACTGCCTTGGACTATCTCATCATCAGCAATAGCCTACTCAGAAACTAGATAATGGAATAATTTCCAAAGGGGAAAAAGTTCGACCGAGGTTATCAGAGCTGTCTAGGCTCGATTTATCGTTTAAATGATTATATCTGCTCAGGTGTAGAAATACTAAGCAAATACTGAAGCTTTTGCTCCAACAATCCTTCCAGGAACAAGTCCTAGTTTCTTAAGTCAAATCTAATTCAGACAGGCTGGTTTTTGACCTTTCTCATTACAGAATGCTTGTCAAGCTTAGCTTCTTGCCCTTTTTAATGTACAATGTGTGTGAAACCTCAGGCTAATATAAACACATTCATAAATTGCACTGCAATAGATGTGCCACCATGTAATCCTATTTTAGGGTTTAAAAACTGAATAATAATTCAGTGTAAATATAAATGCTACAGAGAAATCGAAAAGAATCCTCAATGATATTTTTTGGGCAGGAAAACACACCCAAATAAGTCTATTATATTTGTATATAATGGTTAATAGACGGTTATATGCATTCAATTCAAGAAAATGTTGTTCACAAATAATAATAATAATAATAATAATAATAATAATAATAATAATAATAATAATAAAACAATATAGACCATTTTGAGGGATGTAAACAAAAACAATGGTCACAACGTATTTCCTGTTTTACATTTTTAATTTCTATATAGCTTCTTAGAATCCAAAAAGAGCCCCATATTGATAAATAATGTTATGATAGCTGTTTTAACATTAAGTTATGATTGAATTGTCTTTTTTTTTTACAGTTATGAAATAGTTTGACATGACCACATTGAAATGGTCTATAGAGAGAATATTTTCTGATATCATTCTGCCAGAACATAATCCATCATATACATTTTTCACAATCTATTTTGTTCTAGTGCATTATTTGACAGCTACAAATTGATTTCATTTTGAGAAAATTATGCTGCTACAATGTTTTTTTTAACAACAACAATAATAAAAAACACAGTCTGTTCAATAAAGTTACACTTTTACTTGAAACATACTGTTGCAAACTTACAGTAACTTAAACAGTATTGTAGTTTTCTGCCAGAATATTGCATATTATCTATATTGTTTAACTTTTTTTGTTTTCCTTCAGAGGTTTATTAAAAGCAAACACACTAACAAAACTGTTTTATACACATTACATTCCTGTGTCTATGAAAAAGCACTGTAAATGTTTAACTTTTTTGTGTTGTTTTTTATTCTTAGCTGATTTACTGCATTGCACTGTGTTGTTAGGATTGAAGGAAATTTCTGTAGGGGGAGAGCAGGGACGAAAGTACCATTTTTCATAAAAACCAAAGTTTAACAGATAATGTTATTAGCAAAAACATATTTTTGCTGTGGTTACTAACTCACAAGAGGTGGTCTATCAAAATCAGGTGTTATTTTGTATCAATGTAGAACAAGTCTAATTGGGTATAAGCAGAAGGATTTTAAATTTGCAGTAACCTGGGTCAAGCGCTTTCGGTGAACTGTACACTGTTACAAAATCGGTACGATTAAGGTCCGTTTTCTGAAAAAAAAGTCTACAATCTCCACTGCCTGATTAATATACAATATAAAAGTGGGTCTGGGGTTGTACAAGAAGCACTACGTTAAATTACATTTTCCTGCACCATATCTTTAAAATATGGACATTTATTTTACCACAGTATTTTCAATGGTGTTTCTGCACTCGTACTAAGCTTGAACAAATAAATGAATGCTGAAGTCTATTTAACTGGTTATATTTTATTTCATTACAATATCGATGCTGTAAAAAAATATATATATATAAAATTAAAAAAATATATAAAATTGAAAAAGTCACATTAATCGTTCACCAGAAGTATGGGACAAATACCCTATATAACTTCATTTAAACAAAAGTTGCACATTCTTACTTTTAACTCCATCAGCAGGGATGAAAGTACACACGGGTGGGTGAAAAGTAACACCAATATTTGCTAGATTTACTAGCTTAATCTTGTTTATTTTAAATATATCTGACTGTGACCTTGTTAGTGTTAATTGCAAACATATGTTGTCCTTTATTTTTCAAAAATATTAAACTGGACTTTCATTTTAAATTTCAGCTCCATCAAATGTTTCAAAAGCAACCCAACATTGCAAAATGTTGAAATTTTAGAATATTTTTTATTACTGTTGGCAGAATGAATTAATTTTATAAAACATCTGAAGTGAACCACTGCAAACTCTAATGTGAAAGTGAAAAATAAGGCTTCTCTATTATCAGTGTTACTTTCATCACCACAGGGACTCTTGTCATTTAAACCTGATTTACTTTTAAACTAAAAAACTCAGAGATTGCAGATGTAAGGATGTGATCTTGTACTAAAAAACCTGTAGATTGCTCATTATTATGAGGCATGAAAAGAGAAAAAAAAGAACCGCTACAATAAATTAACTTTTTGTACATAAAAACTGAAATTCGAAGCCAACCACAGGACACAGTCCCGTAATCAGGTGATATTTGGCAGCTCCATCAAGGACTGCATGCTTTAATGTGCTGCCTACGTATAAAGCAAATGCTGACAGAGCTCAGAGAAAACTACTTGGTTACTTTGTCCCACGTTACTTTCGTCCTGCTCTCCCTTACACTTAACAGAAAAAGTACTGGTAATGTACTTCTAGATCATTAACCATTATCTGTAGATTTAGATTTCGAACAGTGTTCCTATGAACTGAAGGAGAAATGTTCAACTGAGGCATGGTTCATGCAATGATGATTTGGTGTGCATTTGCTTTGTCTAGAAAGAATCATCATTTAAGAGATCAATCATTTAACTGGTAGCGAGACTATAGATGAATAAAATAAAATTGAGATTGTATGAAGGCCACGCTGTAAACCACTGGGAAAGCATCAAGGCTTACAGCGGCAGCCAAACTCTAAACTATTTTAGATAACTGAAACAAAAGGATGACAACGTTTATGCTTGAAAATAAAATCACCTACTGTATGTCTGTGGTGACGAAAGGGCATCTGAGAAAAATGTCCAATAATAAACACCCACATATTCTAAATACACTTACACAGTGTTCAAATAACACATGACGCAACAAGATTCCAGCAACTAGCAATTTGTCTGTCTGCACCAAAACATTTAAAGTCTGTCTGAACCGGAAGCTGCGGCCATTTTTTTTGTTTTGTTGTTTTTCTTTTTCATATTGTGACGCAATTCCTAGAGAAACGGAATATTAATTGAGAAAACGGGGGACATGGCTTGTTTTTTTTCTACTGTGAGCTGAATGGATGTAGTAAAGTAGGCATTTTATCCAAAAAGATGGGGAAAAGAGTTTTGGGAGACAATTTAACAGACACCTCCCCCTCACCATTTCTGTTTGTTGTCATTGTGCTGTCAAAATTGACAGTCTGAGGGGCGTGGTTAAGTATGTTAACCACATGCAATACCTCAGACAGACATAATTTTGAAAATTTAACTGAAAACAAACAGGAGGTCCTTTTTAGATTTCAAGGAAAGATAACAAAGGAATTTTTTTCCTAATGACACGCACAGATGAATTGTTCACCACAAAACTAGCAACTTTAGTTTTGATATCATGTACACTGAAAGGTCTACGTGAACTGGAAGATGCTGAGACTTTTATTTCATTATATTGATGTACTTCCAAACTGAAATGAAATATTGAGTAGGGGCTGGGCTTTCTTTTGTGCAACATTCCATCACAGCAATTAGCAAATTTCAAGATAAGAGATGGTATTAATATGCAGTTGCTATGGAATCTCTCAGGTTGACGTCAACACAAGGACCTCCACTCTAAAAGTGGAACTAAATGACCAGATTTTTTTATTGATTTTTAATTTTATCATGATTTTCTCACGATTATTTAGAGGTAAATATTGTTATTCTCAAACATGTGGTAAAGGAACAATAATAATATCAGGCCAATGTATAGATCTACTGTTGATTAAAATGCTAAATCTTGTATAGACTTTGAATGGTGGACTTGAATAGACTTTAAATTTGTTATAGTCGTATATGTAGTAAAGTGATGACATCAGAATACAACAACTAGTCATAATTCTGAAGTTGAATTATTATGTTTAAGATGCTTGCAATCTGTCAATATAATTTTTTTAGTTGTAAAATGAGACATTTGTCATTATCAGATTCCCCTTTGCATTATATGCAACATTATGGCTAGAGTAGTTATACTGACACTGTTAAACATTTTTTTCCATGCACAACACTTTGTGTTCGCTATGAAAAAAAAACATATCAAATGCTTGTCGTAATCATAACTATAAAATGCGATATGATCATATAATGATGTGCACGCTTTTGGTTTCACTTTCACTGCCAAGTGTGCTCATGTCACGGCTGCTGTCACTCTAAGAAAAATAAAACATACATGCAAATCATACTTCCCACGCAACTCCCAAATGATCGCTCTGTGCAACAAACTGAACATTATTTACAACTTTATTACCTGTTAATGACAGACTATGCAGGTTCTAATAAAGTAGACATAATTAAGGCTGTGGTAAACAAATAGCTCACATGTCATTTCACGACTGCAAATACATCACTACAGGAAGACAGAAATGACATTTTTGGGTGAATTATACCTTATAAATACAGTATGTGACTCTTTCAACTCTATTTGGAAATGTCCACGTTGCTGAGCATGTATATAAAACAATGTGAAAACTTGTGTCCGTCTTTATGCTTCTCTCCTGTACCTGAAAATATAACTGGCTGAATCGTAGAGATGCTGGATTAGAATTATGTAATGGGTCGAATCGAGATCGCGATCATTTTTTGATTAATCGTGCAGCACTACAAACACTTTTTTTTTTTTCAGTGGATTAACTTGCACGGATTAATTATTCACCTTAAGAATAAAAATGTGAGCCAACAAAATAAACACTGTCAATTTAGATATCAAGTGGACTTTAAATACCAGCCACTGCACTCCCAATAAAATGGTAAATCTGCTTTTAACCTAATTAATACATATTAAAGGGGTGGTCCACTACAATATCATATTTTAAACTTTAGTTGATGTGTAATGTAGCTGTGTGAACATAAACAGCATCTCTGAATGCAGGACGCTCAAAGTTTAATGCAAAGGGAGACCTTGGTTTTTACAGCGTTAGCTTAGCGAAGCCTACAATGAACGAATTTTGGAGACTACAAAAAATTCCTTCCGGGCCAGTGAGATCACAAACGTACTTTTACCGCACACACACACCGCGCAGCTAAGGGGCGTGGCCAGAGGCACTGTAATGTTACAGCAGAGGGAGCTAAAATGTCGTCCAAACGCTGCTATTTCCACAGAGCTTCTTCTGTTTCTATTTTGGACTTCCAAATGACACGACACAAAGACAGAAGTGCTTACAGTTCAATATTAATTATGTTCCAGAGAATTATAAAATACATGGCAAGCATGATTTGACAAAACAGCTTCCAGAATCTCTTCCAGTTCATTGCTGGATTCGGTTAAAATCTCCTCAAAGAAGGAGCAGCTCCAACAAGCAGAAGCTGTAGCCTGTGAGTTTTTATTTGTTAAAGTTGATCATGACATGTACACTGTCTAGCCTTAACGGTATGTTGTAGCAAAGATGTAAACAACAGGAAATGCTGTTTGGCTGTTTAGCTACAAATTCATACTGCTGTAAACGCACACGCACTTCACCAGCGCATGCGTGTCTCTCTATAGGCAGCTTTTCAATGCGTTTTACATCTCAGATAATGAACTCGCAAAAGATATGTGAACGATTCATATTACTTACACATGCATATTCTGAATATATGTGAAAGACGTCATGTAACGCATTGAGTTAAAAAAAATACAGAAGTATTGCAGCAGAAAAATAAATCAAGGCTCACACAGGTCACATCCCACATCTTGTGCTTTATTCTCCTGTCAGTGTCACTGTAAGTTACAGAAAATAACTTAATCTGAGCATCAGAGAAAAAGAAAAATGAACATCGGTCCCGCTCACATGCATTTCTCGTATTACATGAGTCTACAGACAGTTCACACACGCATTCACACACAATAGTGATCTCTCTTAAAGGAGCTGCACCCCATTTTCACTCATTACAGACACTAATCAGATTTTATTTTAGAGAGCGGGCATGAGGTTGACTGACTGTTTACACAAAAAGCGTGTGCTTATACGGGCGTGACGTGGAGCCGATACGCGAATTGCAGCACATTATGACACATGACCAATCAGAGTCACTTGAGGGCGGGCCTTTCAGAGGAACCAGGAAATTTGTATGAGTACACACGTGACTACCGGGACATGTTAATACCCGCAGCTGTCAATCAATTCGGTGGGCGGGGGGACCGCACTCCTACGTAAAGTTGCGGTCGATCTGAAAACCGCTCCAATTGGTCCACCGTTTTTATGTTGCTAAATTGAAAAAAAAGGACTGGGTGTGTTTATATCACCCCAATATGACAGTCTATACACCATACATGCACATATGTCTGTCCAAACAGCTTGAAAAGTAGATTTTTCACCATAGGTGCCCTTTAAAATTACATTCTGGACCACCCCTTTAAACCTATTTAGCATTATTAATGAGTGACTGATGTTGTTGGTTTGCAATGAGTCACAGTTCTGACTTTCATTTTCAAACCATCTGCTAATGGCTAATGGTAATCTGCTAATGCATTCAGTAGCAATAAATGTCACTGGCACAAATGTAAAATGTCATGTAAACTTACATGGATAGCATTTAACACTGAATAAAACACATAATCTGTACCTGAGGTGATCATAGTCTTAGTAGTATATGCTGTTGTTCTGCTGCAAGGTCGTGAAAATTGAAATGGTTTCTAACAGAAATCTTGTGCATCGCTATCTCTGATGGTTAGGACAAAAACTAGTTTTAACATGGAAGAGATGGCATTTATCACGTTGCAGCACCACATCTTGTGTTAGGACACTGTGTTAAGTGAATAAAGCAACAGAGCTTGAGAGCTGTCTATAATGAGCA
The DNA here is from genome assembly GCF_903798145.1 of Danio aesculapii. Lineage (NCBI taxonomy): Eukaryota > Metazoa > Chordata > Actinopteri > Cypriniformes > Danionidae > Danio > Danio aesculapii. Next base: position 21,213,953 of record NC_079451.1, on the reverse strand, counting down.
TGTTCAATAACATGATAAAATCTCTACAGACATAACAGATAAAAACATCAAGGCTAATTTGAAAAATGTCAACAATACTCAAAAAGCTTAATAATTTCTGTGTATTTTATATCATTTTAAACCATGTAGGAAAAAATGAAAGAATTTTAATTCTTCGATCAAATAGACAAGCACTTGCAAAAACAAAAAACAGCTTGAGGCCAGATCTGCACACATACAATCAAACATTAACTAGGATATTATTATGAAAGATTCCTCCTCTGAGGCGTCAGCGTCTCAGATAAGAGAGTAAAGATGTTTAATGAACTGTCCCTAAAATGTTGATTATGCCGTTTTAATCAGGCTGTCATTAAAACACACACTGCATGTGTCAGGATGGCAAACACAACCTCAGCTCTGACATAAATCTCAGCAATAAAGTGGGTGGAAATATAAGACCCTTCTATCAAGCATCAGAGTCCATTAGTAAGCTTTAGAAAAGGAAACAACGATTTTCTGCTTTATGAACCGGTCATGATAAAAGCACCACAAATGTCTTTGCCATTTCAGATTTCCATCGAGAAAACGGCAACTAAAAACAAATGAACAGAGGTAAGGAATAACACCGCAAGCAAAGCTCCAGTTACACTGACACAACCTGGTATCATAAACCTCAAAGTAAAGCTGTTTTTCACGCAGATCGGCCTTCAGCGTGGCCTTCTCCTGAACGCGATTATCTCATGCTACTTGAAATGCGTTTTCATGCTGATTTAATGAGAAAACGAAACATTTGAAATGGGCTACTTAACTCACATAATTCAGCCTCATTGAACAGATGCTCACTGCCTTTGATAGATCAGATGGTAAAGCAGAGGACTGCGATTAAAGCTTGGTCGCCCATATGTCACTGATACCAACAGGAGAGAAATTCCTCCAAGGAGATCAATAAAGTTCTGCCTATTAGTATAGAAAATATATGAAAACCACTTTAAAACATTCATTTGTATAAAAAATAAATAAATAAATTTTGTAAAGTTTGTCAAATTTAACTCTCTGCAACTCTCACATGGTCGTCCACTGAAGCGAAGCAGGGCTGCGCCTGGTCAGTACCTGGAAAGGGAGACCACATGGGAAAGCTAGGTTGCTGCCGGATATGGTGATTGTGAGACCAGCAGGGTCCTGTGGTCTGTGTGGGTCCTAACGCACCAATATAATTAAGGGGACTCTATACTGCTCAGTGAGCGCTGTATTTTGGATGAGATGTTAAACCGAGGTCCTGACTCTCTGTGGTTGTTAAAAGTCCCAGGATGTCCCACGAAAAAGAGAAGGAGTTTAACCCTGGCATCCTGGCCAAATTTGCCCACTAGCCATCATGGACACCAAACCATCCCCATATCATAACTGGCTTCATCACTCTGTGTCCTCTCCACCAATCAGCTGGTGTGTGGTGTGCGATCTGGCGCAATATGGCTGCAGTCACCTCATCCAGGTGGATGCTGCACACTGGTGGTAAATGAGGAGATTCCTCCAATGTGTAAAGCGCTTTGTCCAGAAAAGCGCTCTATAAAATGTAAGGAATTATTATTATTATTATTATTATAAATTGGGTCTCAGTTGTGTATTCCTATGTAAAGTACAACCTCTTATGGAAAACCTCCTATACTCTTAAAAAAAAATTATAATCTGGATTCCAGCAACAGTTCCATGAAGAAACTTTTTCATCCAAAGAATTTTCCATTCCATTCTTTATAGTCAACAAAGGTTCTTAAGATATGTAAAATGTTAATACTCACTGCAAAACACACCTTGTAATCTTCTTTTTTTTTGCAGCAAGCTTTTGAGTGTAATTCACAACATGCGCACTATTGGTCAAATGTTTTTGAAAATCTTCTATGTCTTCTGCTCATTATGCCTGCAATTATTTGATACAATGCACAACAGAAACAGTAAAATAATATTATAAAAATTAAAAGATATATTATAAAAAGTCTGAAAATATTATATAAAAAGTATATTTATTATTTAAAATAACTGTTTGCTATTTAAATAAGTTTTAAAATGTAATTTATTCCTGTGATTTCAACGCTGATTGTGTTATGTTTTAGCAAGAAATCATCCTAAAATTCTGATTTGCTGCTAAAACATTCATCATCATCATCATCATCATCATCATCATTATTATTGCTATTATTAAAAACAGCTAAGTGGAAAATATTTAATTATTATTGTCTCATCATGTTTGGTCAATTTAGAGCATATTTGCAAAATAAAAGTATTCATTTCTATAATTTCTTTACAAAACAAATGATAAAGATAAAGCTTTTGAGTATAATCTTACAAAATCTTTTATTTTAAATAAATGCTTATCGTTGGCTTTTTTCATCAAAGAATTCTGAAAAAACACAACTGATCATGAATAATAATAATAATAATAATAATAATAATAATAATAATAATAATATTCAGAAAGGCTAAAATTCAGCTTTGAAATCCCAGTATTTGGAGTATTCTAAATGAGATGAGTCATTTGCATAAAACACACCCAAACCATCTCCACCCCAGAGCTTGCCACAAAGCCTTTACTTTTACAGCCTTTAGTCAAACATGCCACTCTCAAAACGTGCTCTCAAACAATTTGTATAGTCTCATTTGTACATTTTACTTCACTCATCACCATGCCCTTTGTTTTATAGGTGGGGTTTAGGGCTACGTCTCCTTTTAAAACTTGTATGAATTCTGACAACATGAAAAATAATTACATTCCTTCATGTGATTGGGCTGATTTAAACACAAAAGGCTTGACGCTCTTGATTCCCAGATGTTTTTGCATTTATTTATGCTTTCAAATAGCATTATTCAACCATTACTTGACATTAGTATTTTGAAATGCTAAATTTACTTATTGTACAACTGAACTTCTTCCTGTGGTTTTATAAATTATTTTTTTTCATTCTTTTCATCATTACAAATGGCTTTGGTCAGTCATAATTTTGCAATGATGCACAAATGTGTGTGTGTGTATTCATGCTTGCCAATATTTAAGTTCTGTTTATTCATCAGCACATCTGCCTACACTTAAATAAATGGTGTAGATCTGACTTTGAAACTATTTCCACACCGAAATTGCTAGTAAATTGAATGAGTAATTGCAAAGTAATAGACACATTTAACTAAAGGTGACTTATTGAAGTGGGAAATCAGATATCTTGATCCTTTATTCAGACAAACTAATGTGATGTTGGTGTAGATATTCTTAAGCGTATTAAGCGTGATAATCCAAGGAAACATGTTTACTGTGAAATGCTCAGGAAAATCGCTGCTAATTAAATAAAAGAACCAATGAAATATTAATAACTGATTACATTTCAGTCAAGCTTTTTTTTCTCTGTAAAACCCAATCTGCAATAAGCTGTAGTTTGCCTTTTTTGACAAATCACTTTGTTTCGTGTTCATCTCTGGTCTAATAAAACAATGTCCTCATATTTTAGTGATTTAATTAAAGTCATTAAGCGCAAATGTTGTGTAAATCGGACATCACTGTTGTACTCCAATAATCTTTAATAACCTCACAACTAAAGTCATTTTACAATTAAACTAATTTAAATCAACACTGTACACCCCGTTTTGCTAGTTTAATTTACACTTTAGTTTGGGATCAACTCCAGCTATTAACAACTTGCTTATTAGCAGATAATTACTAGAATATTGGCTGTTTATTAGGTAAAAGAATTTACAAAAATGACAGTTTTCACCCTCAGGTCATCTAAGAAGTGACTTTTCTTCTTCAGTAGAACATGAAAGATTATTTTAAACTGAGTCTGTGTTCCTTGTAGATTTAATGAGTCATTGGTTTGTTTTTAAGAGATGAAAAAATAAACGCATTCAAACAAGTTCAAATAAACAGCCAAGGCTCAACACTGATGTATTGTGAAAGGAAAGATCATTTGAAATTGAACATTTACAATATTATTAATAGTTCCTACAGTTCATTACAGATGACCAACCAACAAAACCATTTTCTTTGCTCTCTATATCCACCAGGGAATGCCCACCCTGAGGCCTCTAGAGATTGTGCAGTGCCACTTAATCAGGTCCACAACCTGTGAAGAGATGCCAACCATCCGAGGACTTTGAGGACAACACATGCACTTAATACAGAAATACACTCCATTGAACATCTACACATAGACATTAGGGATGTTCCGATATGCTCTTTCCTTTTCCAATAGCGATACCTGAGCTCAGGATATCGGCCGATACGGCGTACTGAACTGATCCCAGAGTGTGTATCTGTAGAAACAGTTGTGTACTGTATAACCCTGTATAAATTGCCAGAATTAATTGACGGTGTGCAGAGTTATCCATAAATAAAACAAGAACAAATACAAATAGTGAACTACAGTATTTTTATTATCTGATATTTATATTATCAGACATTCAACAGCAATATTATTTACAGTACTTTTTAAGTTCAGCCACAAACACTGTAAACTAAAAAAAAAAATCTATTCAAGCATTAGAGTATATAACTGTATCAAAATCTGTTAAAAAAAGTCAAGAAATATAGAAAAAGATCAAAACATAACCTTTTGGAAACGTAAAACTCAGAATAAATAAAAATAAATAAAAAATATACTGTGTTACCTAGGGATGTAACGATTCACAGTGAGCCAGTTGACAATCTATTTAAATATATAATGATTCAAACCAGCAGAAATGTTGAACGAATCGAGATACATTTTTTGAACAGAGGGGGCGCTGTGTTTACAGGCGCAAACTTGCTTTAGAGGTGAGGCAGCAGAATAAAATGACAGCGGTGAAGTGCGCCAGACTGCATGTAGACGTTTACTTACACTGACAGGAAAAGGAATATGATGCACATAAACCACCAGCACAATGAAAAACTACGGTCACAGACGTCTATGCGCAAAAAACTATTAATAAGTCAAACCATGCGGAACAGATGATTTGCAGCTCCGCTTGCTCTGACAAGTGATACGGAGATCACGCGGTGCATCAGTGTTTCAGCATAGATATGCTGAAATTTCTTTTTAAAAAAAGTAAAATCCCAGCACAGTCACAGTTTTAGTTTTGATTTAGTTTGTTTATATTAATGAGTCTTCTTTAGTTTATATTATTCTTTTTTTGGAATAAGTTTTTTTTTAAATAGCAATTTAGTTATGGAAGAAAATATATCATTTTGCAAAAAATGTGCAGCATTTAAGAAAAAAATGTTCACCTTAAATTAGTTTCAAATAATTTTGCTAAAAAAATCATGACTAAATCGTATCATTAGATAAGTATTGTGAATCATATTGAATAGTCAAGTCAGGAGAATCGTTACATCCCTAGTGTTACCCTCTTTTTCAAGAAAAAGAAGAACTGATTTCGTGTTTGCAGTGTTAAGCAAGGCTAGCGGGCATATGTCTCATTTGAAAAGATGGTATCCGATTGGTCTATGGATCCAAATACTCGCCAATACCGATACCAGAATTTTTGCAGTATTGGTGAGCATTTCCGATACTACTATCGATATCGAATGTTCAAAGATCATATAATCTTTTGTAAAGCCGCTATGAAACTATTATTATTGTGAAATGCACTACACAAATAAACTTGAATTGAATTAGCAAGTGAGGCAATAGGGATAAACGAGTAAAATTAAAAATGCCCCAACTATTGTAAAAGCCTACATCTGGGCACATTTCCCTTTGTTTGGACAGTCTTTCACTGACACTGAATGTACAGTAGAACACAAGATCCCCTGTGTAATGCTAAGGGCACACTGTAAAAAATCTCTCTCCCACTCGCTGAGCAGCAGAACACAATGCTGAACATGTTGATGCATTCAAGAAGCGTTTTTTTATTGAGCAGGTACATATAACGGTTCAGATCATATATCTGACTGTGTGATTTTAACAGCTTTGTTTATTTTGATCATCCGAGTCATTCATGTATCAAATATGATTTAGTAGGCTTTATGGTTAACGGGTAAACACTTTCTGTTTCTCTTACTGTTTCCTTTATTGGTTTTTGAGGTAATAAAGAACTAAGATGAGCAAATATATGTATATTTTCACAGCAAAATAACACAAGAAATGGCACAAATTAAGAAAGGTGTCCACAAAATCAGTAATTTTAGGCCTAAAAATGTTTCCTCAAAATCCAGGACGGATTGGTTAAGCATTGAGCAGACAAAAAAAAAAAACCCACATTTTAACAAGTACAGCCTGAGCCTGTTGACTGTATTTGACTGCTGTTTGATAAGTGGGAAAGGAATAAAATAGCCAAGAAAAATAGCCTAACCATAACAATAGGCAAAACACATGAAGCAACATAATAAAAAAGCATGGTATAGAAAAAAAATTACTTTTTATAAATGTAACCGGATTAAGAACATATTGGGCCCTGGAGCTATAGCAAATCCAAGGGCCCCCTTATATTATTTTACCTCACAAAAGTATATATATATATATATATATATATATATATATATATATATATATATATTTAGTTGTTATTGACATTATTAATCAAAATTTAATCATTTATATTATTATCTAATTTTCCACCATTTAATTTATATTTGATTATTATATATTTTTTCTATTTTATTAAAATAGGCCTGCAAGTGTACCAAATTATTAATAATGACATAATATGAACTTTACAGTTCAAATAGGCTGCAAAAAATCTGCAAAAACAAAACAAATAAAAAAAACATGTGCAATACTTTATAATGAATAGTGCTTTATAATGAATACTTTAAATAGGGCTTTACCTTTAAATACTTTCTTTACAACTTTAGCTGACCATTAATTCCTAATGATATAATATCTTTCAAATTCATGCTTCTAATATCCAAAATAGCCTATAGTGGTCTTCTGAGTTGCAAAAGGCTAGCATCGTTATTTTATTTATATATTTTTGCATCAGATATATTGTCTAATGAAACTCAGCGCCAATATTTTATTGCTCCATATTATTACTGACGTTTTCATAAAAGAGGCAGAGTAAACATTCATTTAAAAAAAGTTTGCTTTCTAACGTTAGACTTACTGTGAAGCATAACCGAGTGTATTTACTTGAGATAGATACTACACAACGATGGACACTTTGATAACTGCTTGTGTAGGCCATTTGATTTGTTCGTGCACTGTCTTTGTTATATTGTGTGATGAAAGGATTTTGTGAGCATGCGCCGGTTTGAGTCCGAGACAGCGCTTCAGTTACGAGTCCATTTAGCATGATTCTGCCTATCCCAGCTTCTGTTACTACATGTACAAGTGTATCAATGATGAAGACTGTTTAAATTTAAGATTTTGTTCCAGATGAGCTTGGTTAGCCTACCTTTGACTGGACGGTTCTCGCAGTAGTGCTGAAATAAGGGACTGTCCTGGGAAAATTGGGACATCTGATCAACCTTATGGGTGACTAAAACAGGGCTATTCAATATTCTGATTGGGCTTCAGCCACTCTGAGACCCAGTTTAGCACCGGCGTTACTCCTTTTGAACAGCAGCGAACCGAAAGGAATGATTCACATTATCAACGAGAGAAAGCATAGCAAAGAAGCATTTCCTGCATCATAACACAAATTAATTCTTCAGCCAATCAAAGGCCCCCTTTTCCGTGGGCCCTGGGGCTTCAGCCCCACCTAGCCTTTACGTTAATCCGGCCCTGAATGTAATGTAGAATTTAAAATAAAAATGTCCTGATATTCCATCAGTGGTGGTCAATAATGATGTAAATGTAATGCAATAGTTTTTTCATGTATTTGTACTATCCTGAAGTATTTCTATTTAGGGAGACTTTGTACTTTACTATACTCCTAAGTCAAATAATGTTCCCTTTTATCTTTATGAGTGAATAAAATCATAATTGGTCTTACATGAGGAAAGCCACAAATCAGGTTACAGCGTGCACTCCGTTTTGGATTGTTCTGGTGGTCACTTTGTGGTGTCTACTTAGCATGAATATCAGTGTCAGTCTGTAAAGGACAAGAGCGCAAGCATAAGCTAAACAACTGTGATCTCCGACCTTAGGTGGCACTGCATCAAGAATCATCCTTCATCTATAAGCGATAACACCACATGGGTTCAGGTACCACAATACGTAGTTACATCCACAAATGTCATTTAAAACTGTACTGTGCTAAAAAGAAAGCCATATGTTAACAGTGTCCAGAAGTGCTGTCGACTTCTCTGGGCTCGGAGGCAACTGGATTAATGCACAAACACTAACAAGCACATCCAAGCATTACTAAATTGATATAGCATTTTACAGGAGAATGACTGAAACTGAATTTTGTACACACTGTGTGTTGTTGTGACTGGCAAGTGTATTTCTTCTGATACAAAACTAGTTGCTGTAAATCGGTAAATCAGATTTGGCCAGTATTTATGCACATTTATATACAATATAGTAAAAGAATACTCATGTGAACCCATGTTTAAAGGGCACCTATAGTGAAAAATCTACTTTTCAAGCTGTTTGGACAGAAATGTGTGTAAGTATAGTGTATAAACTGTCATATTGGGCTGATATAAACACACCCAGTCCTTTCTTTTCAAATTTAACAACATAAAAACAGTGGACCAATTGGATCGGTTTTAAGATCGACCGCAACTTTACGTAGGATTGCGGTCCCCCCGCCCACCAATATTGATTGACAGCTGTGCGCATTAACATGTCCGGTAGTCTTGTGTATAATCATATCATCAAGAGAGGACGAGCGCAAAGCAGCCGGGAATAAAAAGGTGTGTTCAGTTCTCTAGGATCATCAATCATCATCAAACGTGATCAAGAGTGAGTTTCACAAGTTTAAAATGTTTTAAAACAGAGCACGTGTGTAATGAATTACAGCGATTCACTTCAGATGCACTTAATCAGCACAGCCGCGTGTCAGAACTATTATAAAGGAAGACGCTTCAATCGCGGTTTGTGGACATTAAATCAGGTTTATTTTGTACATTAATATAAGAGATATCCATACAGCAGTGGATATTACCAGTGTCATGTCACATGCGTGCAAAACGAGTGCAAAGCTTAACGCGCTGTCTCTCTCTCTCTCTCTCTCTCTCTCTCTCTCTCTCTCTCTCTCTCTCTCTCTCTCTCTCTATGTGTTTGTGTCCTTGCTGTGTGTGTGTGTGAACTTTGTAATGACATTGTGTGTGACTCATTGTTGCAACTGCACAAAAAAAATGCATCAAATACTGATTGTTAAAGTTCTTACTGTAGTATTTCTCACACACGTTACGTGAGATCTGCTTCCTGAGGCAGCCGAGGGCGGCGATTGCTGACAGGCACGTGGGAACGGTGGGCGGGGAGGACTAGTCTTAAAGGGCCAGTACAAAAAAAAAAACAGAAAAACCTTTTTTCCAGCTATAATATAGACACTTCAAACAGCTATAATAAATAATCTGATAGGTGTTTTGAGCTGAAACTTTACAGACACATTCTGGGGACACAAAAAATTTATATTAAATATGAAAAAAGGGGTAACCTATGTGCCCTTTAATAAAATTATTACATTTAGACTTGCAACAAGGTTACAAATAAACCGCAAAACTCAAACTCAAACAAAACTCACTTAAATCAAGTTATTCACGTTTTTATTCAAAGCATTGCCATATTGTTGGTTACGTGACTGAAATGATAACAGATAGTATAGCCATAATGTATCATAGTTATTTGGATACTTAAGTACATTTGATGGCAAATACTTTTGCACTTTTACTTAAACCAAAGTGTAATAGGAAAACTTTTACTAAAGTTATACTTTACCTAATGTATCTCTAACTTCAGTACTTGTCCACAACTGTATTACATGAGTTTCAATGTCTGGAATAGACATTTTAAAATTCTTTGGTAATCCAGAAATTCCATGACCGATGGGAACCCTGCTTTAAATCCACAACAACTTGGACAATCACAAGTAAAATCCATTTGGCAAAAACAGCAATCCATACTCTTGCATCAGAGTTTGCACTAGCACATATGTCATCAAGCAACCGGACACTCACACTTACTACACTTGTGTGCATGCAAAACACTGTTTGCCCAGGGTGTGTTCATTTTATTACAATAATGTTCATTTTATTGCACAGAACGATCACTTTGTTTCATAATATCTCAATGTATCATCAGGAGGATTGATTTCACTCATTTATAAACCCAAAAAACGGGTGACAATTGGCTTGCATTATACAGGGTTCCTATACAATTTTACTACAAAAATTGTATGACTTTCCAAGACTTACATTTTCATGACAAAATGTTTCATGTAATGTCTACATACACATGGTAATAATAAGAAAAACAATGACGTTCAATGATGATATTATAGCATATCATAGAACACGCAACAATCTATTTTGTTTTTATATTGATTTTGATAATGCTTACACAGCACTAACAATGTGAGAGCAAGTTTTTGGCCATAGAGCAAAAAAAGAAGTAAAGACAACTAACCTATATTTAAGTTAGGGCTGCACAATATATCGTTTCAGCATCGGTATCACAATGTGTGCATCCGCAATAGTCACATCGCAGGATACGCAATGTTGGGATTATAGTTTAGTTTAATCAAAATGGAGTAAAAGTTTATCATCTGCCTGCATTTTTGAAGAGATGGTTCAACCAAATATTACTTAATATCATTACACCCTTCACTCGTCTCAAACATTTATGAGGTTTTTTTTAAGTGAACACAAAAATAATATAATTTTATAACTCCTATAGTATTGAAACAGTGTTAAGTATTAAGTGTGAGTAAATAGTGAGTACATTTTAATCTTTGAGTAAACTGTCCCTTTAAGGCCTGTGACTGTGTAAACATTTCAATATATTAAATGTTAAAACATCCGGCCACAAGAAATCTTTTGTACCTTTAATAAAGTTAGTTTAATACATAATACACAATGAAGACTACGCAGTGTTGATTATTCAATATCTGTACCTGAAAAGTGAATACCTGAAAACTATAATTCACTTTCATCTTTACTATATTTTATTCATCTATGCTTGTAAATTATTTGTTATATATTATTCGAAGGGCAGAGTGGTGGCGCAGTAGGTAGTGCTGTCGCCTCACAGCAAGAAGGTCACTTGGCATTTCTATGTGGAGTTTGCATGTTCTCCCTGTGTTCGCGTGGGTTTCCTCCAGGTGCTCCGGTTTCCCCCACAGTCCAAAGACATGCGGTACAGGTGAATTGGGTAGGCTAAATTGTCCGTATGTGTGTGAATGAGTGTGTGTGTGTGGATGTTTCCCAGAGATGGGTTGCGGCTGCAAGGGCAACCGCTGCGTAAAAACGCACTGGATAAGTTGGCGGTTCATTCCGCTGTGGCGACCCTAGATTAATAAAGGGACTAAGCCGACAAGAAAATGAATGAATGAATATATTATTCGAGATTCACTCCCCTACAAAATACCCCAACCAATCCAAATAAACCTGTTAAATCAATATATATCAAGGAATTACAAAATATCATAATGTCAGATTTTTCCAATATTGCGCAGCCCTAATTAAAGTATACAGATATTTGTTAAACTAATTTCCATGACTTTGTGGGTTTTTCCAAAACTTTTCCAGGCCTTGAAAATGCCATGTCAAAATTCCATGATTTTCCAGGTTTTGCATGACCATATGAATCCTGATTATATGAATCACTAAAAACCACACATTCAGCAAATAATCTTCTTTAATATTTTACTTTAAAAAAAGGCACCTACAACTTCAGTGGCCTGAAGGTGAACAAATCAAATGTAAATGTTTATTTTTGGGCGAACGATCCCTTTAACACCTTATTCTACATGACCATACATCAGATACCTTAATCCTAACAACACCTTACTACTATTAATAAGCAGAAAATTGGATGTTTATCTAAAAAGTCACTACATTAAAAGTGTGAATTAATCCCTAAACTAAATTGCAACCAAATTTACACCTCATCCGTGCCCAAAAGCTCGAAAGAACTCGCAAATGAAGCTTTATCAGCTCAGGTGGCCATCAGCACACTGGTACCATTCAGTTCATTTGCACACTGTCATTTGAAAAGCATAGAGAATTCACAGCGAAGAGGCTGAAAAGCGTTAATGTTAACCCACAGCGTCATCACACCAAGACTGAAGCGCCACAGTCTGATACTGACACTGACACATTGTCCAAGAGTTCACTGTCCACTGCGCGACCTTCTGCCAGTTTAGCGACTCACAGTAATCACTTTACTCCATTTCAGTGCACTAACGTAAAGCTTTCCCAGCAATTGCCTTCTACAATTGCTTCTCTCTAAAAAAAAAAATAAAATAAATCTCCCCCATCAATCCAAGGTTTGCAAGTAATCGCTATATTAAAGGCGAAACTGAACTGTCATGAACTGTTAAACACAGACAGCATTGCTCATTCCAGGACAAAGGCAAACTTTTATATTTGTACTACAATGATTTGATGCCAGAATTATAGTCTTGCTTTTGTTTTTGAAGATAAACCAGATAAAAACATCACGCAATTAAATGCTCATCAAAATTCAAGAGGTTTCCAGGTTCGCTATTAGAGATTGACCAAAACAGCCCCAATTCTGCAACTAAAAGCAATTATCGTAGAGAAAAGGCCACTTTCAGATTAATTGATTAACCCCAAAAAAGGCAAAGTGAAAGCATTATTTTCAGTCTTTGCTACCAGGGTATACGGTTGTAATCAGCCAACTGACTGATGACTAAAGCTTTTTACGTAGACATTTCTTTTTTGCTTTGTTTTCGTTGTAGCTAATTACAATCATCACTGTTCATTACTGCAGATTTTAAAATGATGTTTAATCAACAAAGCAAAAGAACAACAGAGTATCTTCCAAACGCAGGTGGGACTGAATATGTGTTTACATTTTGAAAAACCTGAGATTTCCATTTGCTTTAATGCTCTGTGTTCTATATATAAGGTATAATAGCTGGCCATTAGGGACCATACAGATAAAAAAAAATACTCTTCGGAAAAACAAAATGTCCTCCAACCCTCTTTAGGGCATCGTCATTTATAAATGCCTCTAAGAAAATTCTATTTTTAAAAACATTAATGACATTTAACCAATGAAATAAAATCTTAGTAATGCCACATGACATCTCCTTTGGCTAACAAATCTAAAAGATAGTTGCCATTTGCTTTACATAATTGGAAAACAGGAACTAAATGAGACATCAGCACACATTAGGTGACATGCTCTCACTATAAAATCTATAAAAATCTTGACCAAAAATATATTGTATATTTTAGAATGTTTTCTAAAGATTTGTGTAATTTTTTATCCACATTTTAGAAAAACAATAACTCCAAAACACAAAAATCTGTGTGTCAGGTAAAAATGACAAAGTCCTTTTAGACATACATATTTCCTGTGTAGCTGTCAAGGTTGTTCAGTACTATGAGGCAGTGTAGGAGTTTTTATGTCTGTGTTCTTGGTTGATTTTAGTAAATTTTAGTTAGTTAGTTACACTACGGGTTTTGAAACAAACTTTTATTGTTAAAATACTGTGTGTGTGTGTGTGTGTGTGTGTGTGCGTGTGTGTGTGTGTGTGTGTGTGTGTATATACACGTGTTTTTGTGACATATCAGGACACAAATCTGTATAATGACATAGGTATGACACGGGTATTACAAAAAGGAGGTGAAACATGAGGACATTGGTGACATCCTCATTTCTCAAAAAGCTTATAAATCCCACAGGATGAGTTTAATCAGAGAGTAAAGATGTACACAGTCTCCTGTGATGGTTGAGGTTAGGGGTAGGGTGGGGTGAGGGCAATACAATATATGGTTTAGACAGTATAAAATGAATGGAAACCTATGTAATGTACCCACTTTTCACAAAAACAAACGTGTGTGTGTGTGTGTGTGTGTGTGTGTGTGTTTCTCAGTAGTGGACTGCAGCTGGAAGGACATAGGCTGCGTGAAACATACGCTGGAATAGTTGGCAGTTCACTCTGCTGTGGCGACCTCTGAAATGGAGACTAAGCAAAAGGAAAATGAATAAATGTTGCACTTACGTTTTTGAAAAAAAACAACAACTTTACATCACTTTTTTTCGTGAAAAGACATTGTTACACTACTATGTTTGAAAAAAGACACTGTTACACTGTGACTACTAAAAATATAGACACACCACTGATTTTGAAAACTATATGGTTTAAATACGGTTTCAAATTCTAAAACATTGCTGAACAACTGTTTCTGAAACACTAAGACATGTTTGCATTATTTTCCACAGAGTTTAAATGCATTTGAATCTGTCTCGAGTTCCAGGAAATTTTACATAAGTTCTAAAACAAATTTAGTGCTTTATGAAGAAATTGAATATAAATTTAGTTTTTGACATGTTTCTGAAACACAAGACATTGACTGACTTCTTTCTAGACAGAAAAATGTGTTCAAACGTGTGAAGTTTCAGACAAGTTTCCAAAAAATTATTTACCCTAATGGGACAAAGTCAGTTATAAATGACGGCAAAAGGTCAGAGGTCAAAGAGGTCAAAGGTCAGATGTACAAAACAAATTATGTAAAATGATTTTAGCCTTAAATTTTTTTAGATGTGATTTCACAATTAGTCTCATAGAGGGCTAATGGCCAAGCATTTATCTTTTTTTTTATGAACATCCTGTTAGTATGACATCTGCATATAACAATCAGCAAACTGAACAAAAGGAAAAAAGTTTCACTACTGTATATAGAGACTTGATGTAACATCCAATAACAAAATCAAGCCTTCTTATTAATATATAATAACACTGGAGGACAGAAATGAGTAAAGATGAAGAAGGGTCCTAATAAAGGCAATGTCATCAAGCTCTCAAATTCCCCCTTCATTACCGATGTGAAAAATGTAAGCAGGTTTTAATATCAGCCGCTTTTATGATTTGGCTTTCCAAATTAACGACATCTTCTGTAACTAATTTTGCTAATATTATAGCCTTCTGACAATACTGTGTGAAATATGCTTGTAATTTTTTACTGCAAAAATCTCAATTATAATTGTAATACATTTATGTTCCAATTATATATAACTGTACAGTAAAATAAGGTCAGATTTAAGGGTTTTGCAAGTAAACACACACACTATTTGATTTAAACTACGTTAAGTATTCCATCCAAAAATGTAAATGGTCATTACTTACTGACCCTCATGTTATAATAAAAACCATTTATCTTTAGACCACAAATGAAAATTTTTCTAATAAAATGAGAGATTTCAACCATAACTCTTTAAAGATCCAAAAACATACCCTCAGATTGAGCAGTTTAATGCAATTCTTCTAAAGAGACACAATCACTAGAGAAGATGAATGGCTTTGATTAGACTATTCACATATAAAGAGCGTTTAACAAAAGTTTACAGCATTTCAATTTGGTCACAAAAACTCAAGCATGCGTGCATATTGCTTGAGAAAAATTTAATTCATCCTGTGTGTCACATTATCATGTTTAAGCTTCACTAACAACCAGTCTGGTTAGTTCAAGCTTTTTATAGTCTGGTTAAGCTTTTTTTTATGTTCATGAAGTCTGTAAAGGTTATTACGTTTAATGAAAATGAATGAAAAAACGAAAACTAGAATTGAAAAAACGTTAACTGAAATAAAAATAAAGAGTTTTTAAAAAAACTAGAACTAACTGATTGTGTACGCATTGTGTACATACAAAACTAACTGAAACTAACTAAAATGATAGCAAACGCGCCCTTAATTTTTGTCTTTGTAAATGTATTTAATACATACTGTAAGCCGTTTAGAAGTAAATCTATTTATTTTGCACTGCCAAGTGTTTGACCCGTACAGCACCTCAAGGGTCTGTAATCCTGATGCCATAGACCAGATCAAGCCAGTTCTCCTCCAGTCACTCCTCACTGTTGCACCCACGACAAGAACATGACAGCAGCACAGTGACAACATTAAATACGACCTGAGCAGACACTTAAAAGTATTAATCTAACACATTTGTGACCAATAATGTGTTTTATTTCTGTATACTGTAAGTGAATTCAATCACGAACAAATCGTTCTTTTTAACCGGATCTTCTAAGTGAACCGGTTGAACTAATTCACCAAATCGAACTGAATCCTTTGAAATGATTCGCCTCTCCAGTAACGTTAAGCACTTCTCCACAAATAGCTTTTTTATTTGTGCGACTGTTCTTCGGACATTTTGCATGCCTGAAGAACAGTCAAAAATGACCAAATTATCACTTTGGTTGAACTAAACCTTTAAAATATGGCCAATTTCTACAATCACATTAAGTTCATTTGATGTAAAACAGTTTTCATGTTTAACACAAACTGTTATGCACATTTTTCAATAGCCTGAAAAGATTCGTAGACCTTTGAACACATCTAAAGACAGTGTAAAGAGTTTCGGGATGTACTCGGCATGTTAATTTGTTTGCTGGTGTTAGTTCAGACTCTCAGATGACAGTCTGTTGCCACTGAACTGACAGAACGCAGGAAGTCAAACTCTTGTTAGTTGTTAAGGAGTCTGTCTTCAAAGGCATGAAAGACGCAGGGCAAAGTGCCCAGGAAAGCGCGAGGGATCCTTCCCCCCCCCCTACAGAACAAACTCTTATGACAAATCTTGTTAAGATTACAGAGAAGAATTGACTCCTTTAGATGCTTTTCTGAGAGTAGAATCAACAATAGTTTGACTGGGTTTCCAGCTGTGTAGTAACGACCAGTACAAACAACAGAGGCTCGATCTCGTGTTTTCGCACGCTGGGTTTTGCCATCTGCGAGTCTCCAAACCATGTGTTCCTCAAGCTTCAGGGGACGCCTGAGGTCTGGCTTGGAAGATTTTAGCGTGTCTCATGAATAGGCTTTACAGTCCTTTTAGCATAAACATTTTAGCAGTGATAATAGACTTCAATCTCTTCACGACGGCCACAGCTGCAAACCTGCAAACAGCTGAATCTGGTTTGGGTGGCCACTTTTGCCCCCAGAACACACCAGTAAAATTCACAGCTGCGGCTCTGGCATGGGACCAGGTTGTGTCTGATGGCTTTAAGATTAGCCACATGAAACGACTCTCCCTCATCAAGCACACGAGAGAGCTGGCGATCTCAGTCCTGACGGCAATAAAGAACATTCCTGAGTGTCTTCATTCAGATAGAAATACTGCAATCAAAGTATGTTTGATGCAGTCTGAAGAAAGGTTTGCCTACGGCGATTTTATCATGGATGAAAAGAAAGAACACGTAAGCCTGTAACTTACATTCTCACCCTAAATTATCTGAATAAAACGCGACACGTTTGTTTCATAGCATCACCAATGATATACTGCTTCTCTATAGGTTTCCAAGAATGGCTTTTAGAACATTGGCGTCAAGGGAAAACAACAGTTAGTCATCAGCGATTAGTCAGATGACATTTGGTACACATTTTGCTGCATGTAATAATTCATAGAACTGTTTGGAAATGAATCCGTCAATATGCATGAGGAAGATGATTCAGGCATTTAAAACGGAGCATGAAGAGCTGCTTTATCTGGTTGGATTATTATTTTCCATACATTCCAGGATGTTTAACTATTCTGCAAATGAAATGAAAACTATTGTTAAGTCATTCACATGGACAGTGCAGCATTTTTGATAGTGATCATCTACATTTCTGGCTGATTATTATTTAATGTTATGGCCATAACTAATAAACACTCCAGGGTTCCATTCTTCATACCTCGCTTAAAATATCAGACATTCGTAACCTTTTAAATGTGATAACAGACCTCTGGCTAATTTGGTTCTCAAACAAGTTTGTGTAACAGATTTAAATATTTAAATGAATTTATGTGAGATCAATGCAAGCATTTTTGTCTTTTTGTGAAGGGCAGATCTAGCATTGCTCATATTGATCCTCAAATCATAATTAGCAACGAAGCGATTGAACTGGCAGCAAGACAACAGTGTAATGAAAACAACAAATTTATATTAAATTGTAAGCCACATGGGCAAAATAACATAAAAAGCAGCAAAAGTTATTTATTAAGGGATACACAATAACGTTTTATTTTTGTAGTGTTTGTACCAAATTTATTATAGTTAAGAAAAACAAACGAAAAAAACAAAAACTAGAATTGAAAATTTTCATTAACTGAAATAAAAGAGAGTTTAAAAAAACTGAAACTGCATTGTGTGTATACACAGCTAACTGAACCCAACTAAAATTATAGCAAAAAAAGTCCTTTCGTTTTAGTCTTTGTAAATGTATTTAATACATAAGCCTACTGTTTTTAGAAGTAAATCTATTCACTTCGCACTGCCAGGTGTTTGACCCGTACAGCACCTAAAGAGTCTGTAATCCTGATGCTATTGACCAGATTAAGCCGGTTCTCCTCCAGTCACTCCTCACTGTTGCTCCCGCGACAAAAACACAGTGCAACATTAAATAGACCCAAGCAGACACTTAAAAGTATTCATTTAACACATTTGTGCGCAACAATGAGTTTTATTTCTGTATTACGGATCACGATCGCTAATTAATCGTTCTTTTTAAACGAATCTTCTAAGTGAACTGGTTTAACTAATTCACCAAATCGAACTAAATCTTTTCAAATGATTTGAGTCTCTAGTAACAGTAAGCACTTATCCACAAACAATTTACCTTCTACATGCCTGATACCCCACTCTGAATAAACCAACATATACAGAGTTATTCAGTTATTGGAACAGTGCACTGAGATCAGATTTGAGAAGAAGTGAACTGATAATACTGTGCATGCGTAATTCAATGAACTGAACACAAAAAGTACATGACAGCCTGATGTGACTGAACTAAACTTAAACAATGGCAGTGCGGGTAAACAGAGGGCTTAAATAGGAAGATCTGGTGAAACGCAAGTTTATTTTATAACAATAAGGCGTCATGGAATTTAAATAAGTCAATCATGCTTCAGTCGGGTTGCAAACTGTAATTGTAAGAAACTTTTCAGATCATGGTGACGTTTTAACCGTCTGAAATTATGATTGCTGACTACATATTGTTGATATGTTGAGTCCAAACATGGGAGAATTATCAACACTACTGTGTATCTAACCTCAGAGGTAGCCTTGCACACATATTGCACTTTGAGTGGCTATCTTGATTTTAAATTTGAGGATGGGTAGATTGGTGACCTTGTGTCAAAAAAAAAGGTAGCCTATCTTTGGTTGAGTTTTTATCATACAATATTTATTCTGATGATTTTGAATCTTGCACCTAACAAATATACTAATTTACACAAAAACAACAAACAAAAAAAACTAAAACTAATACTGAAACTAATAAAAACTGAAACTAAGCAATTTCAAAATACAGAAACTAATAAAAACTTGTAAATCTGCCACTAAAAACTAATTAAAACTAACTGAGTTTGAAACCAAAGTCAAAATGAAATAAAAACTAAAAATGAAAAATCCAAAACAACTATAACCTTGATTTATACAGGCTTACACTTTTCTATTCTCAATTAAAATACTATCAATAATTATCTATTTATTTCATTTTGCATGTAGAGTGGATTTTCTATAAGTGGCAGCATAAAAGCTTCTTAATCATCTGGCATAAGGCATAACTGACTAAATGAACTAGCTAAATTTAAATTAATATTAATTAAAGTATTCTGAGATTTGCACCAAGCCCCCACATAATAGCTGACATCAAAATTATAAGTGCGCATGACTAAATAACATTTATAGAATTATTACAAGAGTTGGGGCAGTACCATTTCAAAGAGCACACGTTTGTAACTAAAAGGTCCCTATGGGTAATGATTGTAGAACCTAAAGTATACATATTAGTCCATTTAAAAAAAAAAAAAAAAGTGTACAATTTGAACAATTAGAAAAAAAATACCCCATGATAGTTCTTTATTTGAGCCTTTGGTAGATAAACAGTGTTAAATGAATTTTAATAATTATGACTGATTTAAAATGTATACATATTCTTATTCTTCAAGAAAACAACAGCAGTTGATACAGACCTTCAGTGAATTTAGACTTTACAACATCATAACTACTCAAATGTATTTTAACATTTACTTCCCAAGTCCCCATGAACCGGAAGCTGCGGCCGCAATTTTTTTTTTTGTATTGTGATGCAGTTCATCGAGAAACGGAATATTAAATGAGAAAAAGTGGGCGTGGCTTATTTTTCTACTGCAAGCTGAATGGATGTAGTAAAGTAGGCATTTCATTCAGAAAGATTAGGAAAAGGCTTTGGGGAAAGTTATTACAACCTAACAGACACCTCCTGTTCACCATTTCTGTTTGTTGTCAAAACTGACAGTTGAAGCGGCATGGTTAAGTATGTTAGCCACACCTAATACCTCAGACAGACGTAATCTAAGTATTTAACTGAAACAAAAACAAAAAAATAACAGGAAGTGCATTTTCAGATTTCTATTACTTTTTTTTTCTTAATGCACAGATGAATTGTTCACCACAAAACTAGCAATGTGAGCCAACAATATCGTTAGTTTTGATTTCTTGGGGACTTTAAGAAGCTGTAATTGTCTCAGAAACATGCAATCACCAAACAAATTATTATTAAAAAAAATTTTATACCCTGCTTTTCCAACAGAACCCTACATAACCAGAAATCTTGGCATGTGTGAACCATTCTTTATTTGAATATTCTTTTTATTTTTTTATTGCTGGTCACTATTCTCTAATATTAAATAGAAAAACAAGCGCAGGACAAATGGGTCTCATTCATTACTAATTGTTTACATTTTTGTATTTTTATCAAGCGGCAACCTCCCGCTCTCCATCTTGAAGCAAATACAGAAGTAACTAAAACTGCAATTCATCAAAATTCCACTAGTCATGGCTTCATAATAGAGCAAATTTCTTTTGAGCCCACTGTTAAAATGGCCAACTTTACAGCAGAAAGAAAAGGTGTTTACAGCCTGGTACAAAGAACGATTTTGGTTCATATAGCTAATATTACCCTTCATGACAACTGGGGGTGAATTTTTTTTAACTCATCAGTTTCATTTATATTCAGTTTTATTAAATCTGCATAAATAAGGGCATGGCCACTTGAGTGACAGCTAGGTCTCGCTGGTCAGTCACTTCACCTCAGCTGATTCCAGCTGATTATCCGCTGAACTTGGCAGATTTTGTTTTGTTTTATGTGGCTTTACAGTCAATTGCCTTTTGAAACTATATCTTACAATTATCAGATGATTTGGTATGCTGTGTGCATTTAATTGTGCTCACAAACCATTCACATTGCCTCCATTTTCCCAGGTGAGTGAAATAATACACTTATATTCTATCTATAAATGTATTTGTTTTATTTAGGATCATTTATCATTAATATTTTTCTTTAGAACTTAAATGCACTCCAGAATCTGACAGATTGATTAGCTGTAGGCTATAAAACAGTCATCTGAAACGTCATAGTGTTATGCCTGGATTTCTTAAATAGCCTTGCATTTACTAACACAGACTATATTTTAAGTGTTTGGAAGTATTTTGCGTTTTAATCCTGTAGAAAAACGTCGTAAGAATAATTTTTAGTGATTCAATGTATTACAACAGCGTTTTTTTTTAAAGACTAAACACTTTATTGATATAGTGAACATGTGGTCAGAAAACAAACAAGTTGCAGGTAATGAAGCATTAAGCATTTCTCCCCAAGTAAAGCCTGTCGAAGCAAAATACTAGCAGGCATCTGTAGCTCCGCCTCTTTGCCCTTTTTTGGTATCCCCTGGTCGGTGTGATGACGCGCAAACAAAATGTCGCCGATTGGCCATGCCTAATTGTAGCTTCTTTTGTGTTATTCAGAAACCTATGGGTGACGTCAAGGATACTACGTCCATATCTTTTACAGTCTATGATTCATATGTAGAGATGTGTGCGATTAATTGAAATCATATTGAAATCGTGATTTGAACATGCACGATTTCTAAATTGCCTTACAGCACGATTTACCCACAGTATGCTATTTGAACCAATCATAACGCAGCACGTCTAAACAGAGCGTGAAAACAGGAGAGTGAGCTTAATGACAAATAGCCTGCATAAACAGGCATAATAAGTTCAGCAAAGGCAAGGACTTCTTGCCCAAAAAAAGGTCAACATCTGAGGTGTAAAAATACTTTGGATAGAGGAAATCGTCTAAAAGCGTGTGAAAAGCGCGAAGTGCATCCCTTCTTTCAGCATTCAACACGTTTTGTGCTCATGCTCTTTTGTCACTGCTCGGCAGCCATCAACTCAGTCTCAGATGATCAAAAACATTGCTGTAGTTCCGATACAAGTTTTATTTATGGAGAAAATGAAAAAGCAATGCAGTTTTTGGATGTTCTGAGGTAATTAGTTTAACGAAATGTGTATATTCTATATAAAGTATGAAGCTGATTGCTCAGTTCTTGTTACATGACTCGCGGTGTGCTTGCAGAATTCTGAAAGTAGAAATGATGTTTTCAACTGGGTACGCATAGAATACCAATATGCACGCAACCTGGGAACCTTCTATGGAAATAATGAACTTGTGCGCGCAAAAGATGCAACCTGTGAATGGACTATTTTACGGCAATGTCACAAAGAGGTCTATGATCTATGCATGGCAAAAAATAAAAAAATTTGTGGACACGTACAAAATTACACACAACTACTTGTGGTCAAACAGAACATCGAAGCCTACTTGTGTTTGACCGCGCGCGCACACATACATACACACCCGGTAGTCTATTTATTATTTTTTTTGCCTTATGTCTGTTTTAGAGACATGTTACAGGTCTTTGATAAAGATCAAATTGTATTCCTTTTGAAATATGCTTCAGATTCACACTGTAAAACGTCTGTATGTGTCAAAATTGTGATTAAAATCGAAATCGCAATATTGTTCAAGAAAATCAGGATAGGTTTCTTTTGCCCATATCGCACAGCCTTATATATTCAATTGAACTTTTCATGAAAACTTTCCACCTAATTCACAACACATGCGGTACGCACAGGAGTTTGCTCTGAAACTTGTTCTTCTGTTAGCGAATTTCTAAAATGAACACCCGATGTCATTGGGTCAGTAATTTGCATAATACACACCCAATCCAGCCTTATATAAAGGGTTTCTGTAAAGCACCACTTATATACCCATCAACTCTTCCGTTTTTCCCGGAATTCTCTCGTATTTTACAGTTCTATCCCCCTGTATTTTAGTCTTTCTCTAAAGGGTAGCAATAAACATTAAAGAGCCGATTCTCCTTATATGCAACCACCAGGGGCCGCCCCTTGCTCTTAAATGAGAGTCTGTTCTGTGCTTTCATTTTATTTAGGCATGAAAACACTTTGAAATAAATATAAAAATGGTGCGATTCCCTTCCTTTTCATTACAAGTGCCATCGCCTCTTCTATGCAATCCTAAAACAGTCATATAGCGGTGCGTGACTGTCAGCTGACACGCTTCATAGTGATAAATAGATGCTGTTTCCCAAACAGATTCTGCACATGCGAATTAAAGCAAATCGAAAGTCTGGGTTTTGGGTGAGTGTTTGAACAGATATATACAGATAATTAATAGTAATAACATCTAAAGAGGTCGATCTTGGTGGGGTATTTTTTTAAACAACTAATTTTTTCCTAAATGAGCATAAATCGTTAGTCAAGCAATCAAATGCTTTCATTATAACGTTAATGTTAGATGTGTGAATTTTTAAAGTGACACCTGTTATTTAAATGTAATCAAACAAAAATCCAAATAAATGAAATTCATTTATTGCTCTTTAAATCAGAATGTGTAAGTTATACAGTGAAGAAAAAATTTATGAGATTTAATAGCTTGATCCAATTTTTTATAATAGCTATTAATTTTAATAAGCTAAACTGTTGGCTAGTTTATTTGCTTCTAATGTATACTTTCTATTCATTCTTTTGTAAATAATAATAATTAATAATAAATATTATAAATAATAATTAAGGGGGGAGGGGTCACTTATTATGATGGGCATATCCCTTTTGTCACATTCCAATGCAGACAGGTATGCACTTGTCCAAATAAAATTATGATTTAAGAAGAGGCTGGCACTGAAACAAAAGAAAAAGAACTTTAATGGTAAAGAAGGATTTAATGTTGGACATGGAACACACTTTCAGTTCTGAAGACGCGAGGTGCAACGTACTGCATTTTTGTTGTCTTTAGAAAAGACTCTTTTCAAACGAGCAGTGTGCTGCACGTTTTATGATGCTAGGCAACCACTATATCAACGATTGTGAAGCTCAAGTGATTTTTCTGCTCAAGTTTACATTTTTCAACGAGCACACCGTCAAAATGGAGCACTGGCAAATGCAAGATTTACGGGGGACACATAAACGGCGCACAAAACACGATGTCAATAGAAAACCATTTTAAAAAGATGCCTACCACAAAAAAAAAATGCATTTCGTTACAGCGATACTTGTGGATCCGAACCATGAGACCAGTGTAGGTTCACACCTCTAATGTATATGTAACATATGTATTTATATGTAGGTTTTTAATACACGTTTATAAGGCCCCCAGGTATATATCATTATTGTGTTTTTGTTGTACAGTTATTCTCGAGTTGTTTTGTATACATTTACAATGGATTTTAGTAAGAATGTTTGGATGAATCAGGATTTATTTGTGAAAAAAAAGTGTATTCACATTTCGTAGATGACCACCATAAATAATATAAATAAAAAAAAGAGCAAATTAGCAATTAAATATCCAACACCAAAACAATAATAAATCGAATAAATCATTAATATAAGCAATATTCGAAGGCTGTTTGGCTTAAATTCTGCAAGTTGTTTTGTCCGCAAGTTCAATAAGGAAGACATCTATATTAGCTCTGTCAGATCAGCAACAAAAAATTCTTTATTAAAATCAATACAGGCTATTATTTTGTATCTTGTTTATATCAGCAAAGGAATCGATGCTCATAAGACAAACTAGCCTGTATCTCCACTCATAATGCACATCAATACTGAGAGGCCGTTGTGTAATCATGACAACTTCGTCTTTTTAAATCCAATTCTCCATGTCAAATTTGTAGATTTGATGTGCAGCGAGTGGGGACGAGTCGGCCCTGCGTACTCCATGTTGTACAAATTTGGTAAAAGGGGTTATGGACCATTAATCTAAAAGTCAATTTGCTGCACATAAGCTGCCGTCTGTAATGGGATATCACTGATGATCTGCTCAGTGAAAAATCCTAATCATGCATACAAGTTTGATGGATTTCTTTTTCCAAAGAGGTGATAATTCATGTTAAACATGAGCTGAATTGATTTAGTGAGAGACTGATCTGTATTAAGCGCATTTGACAAGAAAAATAGGATGAGTGCAAAAGAAAACTATTTTTGTATCTGAAAATAGTTTGATATTTAATCATCATGGAATAGATTTATATTTATCTATATCTAGCTCTACATCAATCTATTAACAGAATTAACAGCCGCTTGAATTCTCAGTTTCTTTGAATTTATTAGGAGTGGGTTCCAGCAAAATGTTAAATAGTCCAAATTTTTAATTAAATATTGTCATTTAGAGCTTTTCAGACAGGAACAATTAGTTCGAAGAACATACGCTTTCATTTCATGTAAATAAAAACAAGGGTTATTAGCCCAAATATTGATTGATTGAAA
Organism: Danio aesculapii; assembly: GCF_903798145.1. Lineage (NCBI taxonomy): Eukaryota > Metazoa > Chordata > Actinopteri > Cypriniformes > Danionidae > Danio > Danio aesculapii. Next base: position 21,188,355 of record NC_079451.1, on the reverse strand, counting down.
TATATATTTGCAAATAATATTTGCTACATATATACACAGATACATACAGTGGGTACGGAAAGTAGTCAGACCGTCTTAAGGATCATGTGATATTTCAGTTTTTCTTTTTTTAATAAATCTGCAAAAATGTCAGTAATTCTGTGTTTTTCTGTCCATATGGGGTGCTGTGTGTACATTAATGGCAAATGGCTGCAATATAACAAAGAGTAAAAATTTAAGGGGGTCTGAATACAACTACAATGAATAAGTTAATTCACAAATTTTTACAAATTTAAGTTGATTGAACATAAAACAATTAAGTTGACTCCTTAATATTTAGGCTTAAAATTTAAACAAACTGAAACTGAAATAGTTGGATTCAACTACAAAATTGTAGTATTTTCTGTTGGATTCCTAATATTTCTTTTGACAAATCATGAGACAACTGAGGTAAACATGTGAAAATGAATATAAAAGCACATGTATAGTAGAAAGCTGCTTTTACACTTAAAAAAAACTGTACTTATTTACTTAAACACTTACAATTATTATTTTAGACAACTGCAAAGATAAAATCCTTCTCTATCCTGCAATTTATGAGGTTCTTATGAAATAAACTTTAGCTTGTAGTATAGAGATTTTATTTTTTTATTTTTTAAGTATTTTAAATGCAGGGCTGCACAATCATTTCAGCACTGATATCGCAATGTGTGAATGCGCAATAGTCACACCCCGTAGATACTGTATACTACCTGACAAAAGTCTTGTCGTCGATCCCGGTTGTAAGAGCAACAAATCATAACTTGACTTCTAGTTGATCATTGTGAAAAATGGCAAAAGGAAGATTTTTCAGATGAATCATCTGTTCAACTGCATCCCAATCATAACAAATACTGCTAACGGCCTATTGTTGATAGAAATCAGTCAAGTTTGGTGAAGGAAAAATCATGGTTTGGGGTTACATTCAGTATGGGAGCATGTGAGAGATCTGCAGAGTGGAGGGCACCATCAGCAACCTAAGGTATCAAGACATTTGTGCTGCCTAGTACATTACAAATCACAGGAGAGGGCAAATTCTTCAGCTTGATAGCGCTCCTTCTCATACAGTACTTCAGCCTCCACATCAAAGTTCCTGTAAGCAAAGAAGGTCAACGTGCTCCAGGATTGGCCAGCTCAGTCACCAGATATGAACATTTTTAAGCATGTCTGGGGTAAGATGAATGATGAGGCATTGAAGATGAATCCAAAGATCTTGATAAACTCTGGGAGTCCTGAAAGAACGCTTTCTTTGCCATTCTAGATGACTTTATTATTGAGTTATTTGAGTCATTGCAGAGATGTATGGATGCAGTCGTCCAAGCTCATGGGAGTCATACACAATATTAATTATAATTAATCAAGTTATCATTTGTTGTTCCTAAAACTTCGAAAGGCGACAAAATTTGTGTCAGGTAGTGTATATGCAATGTTGAGTTGACTGCAGTGTACTTTTTACATTTACAAAACAATAAAGCATGCACTGCTTATTTCACTTATCTTTGCTTTATTGCAGTCATCAATGCTTGTAGTTTGTTTATTACTGCAGAATTATCCCAATCATTCAAAATTAATACATAACATTTTAGGGACCAATTCTCGTATTAACATGCATGGTATTGAAATTCTGGCTGCTTAGTACTTATAAACTACATATTCTGCATAATCTTATTCTACATCCCTAACGCAATACCTAAACTATCTTGACATATATTAACAAGGATAAAATTAGGAGTTTATTGAAGCAAAAGTCATATTTAATGGTTTGCTAATAGCGAGAATTAACATTTAAATGTCTATAAATTTATTCCAAATAGTACTATTCAATCATTTAGTGAAATTTTATAGATACAGTATATCGGAGAAATACAAAATATCGCAATGTCAGATTTTTCCAATATCGTTCAGCTCTATTTTAAGTCGTCACATTGCTTCCTATATACCAGTGCAGTCCTAATATTTACAAGGAAGGTATTGCTCTTGAGGAACACTTTATTTGATGGACTCTGAGCCACCAAACAGGTAATAAAATCCTTTTTTTTTTTTTCTCTATCCATAGTCCTTGTTTTTTTTTCCTTTGGCTTCAGGCTTTCCATCTACGTAATGCCATAATTACAGTCACTTTATATTCAGCAGTCCGGCACGCTATTTATATCCTCTCTTGATAGTAGCATTTAGAGCTTAGGTTATATTTTACTTTGTCAGGTTAGTCAAAACATTTCACCTGAGCTGACTGTTTTGGACCATTAGACGGAAATGTTTGCCTTGTAAGTATATATTTTCAACTTACAGATCGCATTTATTTTCACGAAGGAATTTAGGCCAAACAAAATTCAATATAAATGTCTAGTCATTATTTTTACAGAAATCTCAGGCACTTAAATAAGACAGGCCAAACAAATGTGGATTTAAGCATATTGAACATCCGACTAAACAACATCATTCAAAACTCCTATAATTGGATCATAAAATAGGACATAAGAGCATATATTGCTCCTCAAACATAAAGAAGCTTCTGGATAATAATGAGAAGAGAGAGAAAAACACAACAATACAAAACTGCCTAATAATCGGTTTCAGTAATATGACCTAAAGTACTATTTCCATATCATCTTGTTTGTCAAGCTTTTTGTGTGTTTACATATACAATATTCTGAAGTCGGGGGAGGTAAATAAAGCTGATGTTCATCTGAATTGGGTATATGCACAGCTAGTGTTTCTTCCCATACTGATAAACTTCCGGTGAAAGCTTAGTGTGATTATTTTTACATTTCATAAGGTTTCTTTTACAGCATTGATGTTGTAATGTAATTAAAATATAATCAGTTAAATAAACTTCAGCATTCATTTAGTTGGTTAAGCGTAAAACAAGATGAAAAGCTGTTTATACGCTCGCGCCCTTCAGATTCAGCAGGCGAGCGCTAAAACTCCATTGAAAATACTGGAGTACAAATAAATGTTCATATTTTAAAGACATGGCGCGAAAAAATGTCATTTAATGCAGTGCTTCTTGTACATTCCGAGACCTACTTTGTATCGTATATCAATCAGGATACTGAAAAATTAAAAGTCCTTCTGAATACTTCTGCATATACTCCATAGACTAAACCTGTGTATTGATATGAATGCCATTTAAACAATAGATCAAAAGATGAAAACAGGGTGCTCCAGCATCCAAACAAGCATATTACAAATTTGTCTGTACATCAGAATGTATTCTGTCTATTTATTCATTTATGAGCAAAAATAAATAGATAAATCAATGTATATCATGCCTTTTTTACCATTATTTACAAAAGACATAGACAAAAATGTCAGTCAGTGAATCAATTTAGTCCAAATAATCTGGTTAGACATATTGTGGATACAAATCATTTGAACGCTTTAGGGATTACAGTGCCCCCAAAAACACTAATTAATTGTCATTTTTTAAAATATTTTTATCCATTTTTCAGCAAGAAGTTTTTAACCAGTCAATAAAATGTTGTATGATCACTCTGTAAAAAGCAATTAGTTGACTTTTCTTAATGAATGTGGTAATCCTGTTGCTTTGAAGTTATTTTTTTTTCATATTATTAAGTAATTAAACTATGTGGATATTAATCCAAATGTACTCAATTTAACAGTTCCAAGTTACAGTGGGTTAACTCACTTTTTTAAACAATAAAAAAAGTCAACTTGTCGCTTTCGAGGGGCACCTACGATGCAAAATCATCTTTTGTAAGCTGTTTGGACAGAACAGTGTGTAGGTATAGTGTGTACACAGTCATGCTGGAGTGAAATAAACACAACAAGTCTTTTTTTTTTTTTATTCTCTGATGTTCAAATTAGATCTAAATCCCAGATATTTCAGGCCCACCGCAACGTGATGTAGAAGTGCGGTTTTTCCCACCCACTAAATTGATTGACAGGAGTGTATTAACATCTCCTAGAAACACATACACACATGTTCACAGAACAGCATTTTCAAAGAAACTGGGATTTAAAGTAGGGCTAAATGAGTGCAAACACAGATAACACTGGAGCATTTAAAACCCACAAAGATCAGTCGATTCATTAGCAGATCGCTCGTATGTCAGCTCATAGACAGACCAGCCAATCTTGAAGGCTTTAAAATGCTCCAGTGTCCCTCTATCTGTGCACTTGGTAAACAGCGGTGAAGTGTGGTGAACTAATGACCTTCTCAGCCATTCACAGTCATTTCTGTTGAGCATGTGAACACAATGGCTAATCAGTGGTGTTTAAGATGCACTCAACATCGCTTAAATGTTAGCGGGAAATGGACGTTTTTAAAATTTCAGTACCGAAATTCAGTATTGTGACAACACTACTGTTTACGACTTGACACAGCAGGGGAAACAAACACACAAAAAGGGAAAGGTGGGTGGGCAAACCCAGCTAATTTGCATTAAAGGCACAGGTTACAAAAACAGCTCCACTCTCCTCAGAGGGCGATAAAATCGGTGTACTGAACACCATTGTTATTGACCGAACACCATTGTCAATAACAATACAAAAAGTTTGGTATGATGTTTTGATATGAAGGCTGTAGATTTATTAAAATGTTGTTGCGGAGTGCGTGCCTAGAAAGGAATGCCAATAAGCTTAGAGTGTAAGTTTGTCATTTCCAATGGAAGTGCGCGACTTGCACGAAACGCACATGGCGTGCAAGCAGCGCACATGTGAAGCGCACATATTTTCCAGGTAAACCCATTTGAAAAACATCTGAACTTTACCGAATGCCATGAGTGCACCGCGATTCATGTAGGTAGAACTAACCAATCTGCTTCACACTTTGTATGGAATATACACATATCAGTATAACAGTAGACTAATTACCTGAGACAAACCAGTACACCCAAAAACTGCAGTGCTTTTTACTTTTCTGCATTAACTTGCATCGGGGTTGCAGCAACGGTTTGTCCATTTGTCATCCTCTGAGAAAAAGGTTGATGGTCGCCTAGATACGAGAGACCCCAGAGGAGTGGGAGCGCAAAGCCTTTTGTAAATAGTTAAGCAAACCATGCACTCGCGTTTGTCACTTCAGGTCAGAATAACAACACATACGAAAATGAGTGGCCAGCAGCAGTGAGGAGATTGTAAATTAAAAAAAAGAATGTAAGGATGTTGCAAGAGTTTTTTTTGTTTCATTTCTTGTGCATACCAGCCACTAGCACCCCACCAGAAAGGATTTTTTAGCATATGGAGTAATATAGTCATTCAACTTCAAAATTTGTAATGTTGCAGTATGTATTTGAATAATGACGGTTAGTTCCTTCATTAAAAATCTCAGATTTGATTATCATAATCAGTTTTGTTTACAGAGTTTGAGGTTTACTGTATCATTATTATTCACACCTTACAGATGTTGATCTATGTTTACCATTCCACACACTTTGTAACATTTTATCTATTAAGTTTAAGGGTCTCTTTAATACTTGTTTATTTTATTATAAAGCGATGAGATATTTTGTTTAAATATTTTTGTTTTTGACTATTAAAACTATTTGCCTTAGTACTGTTGGGAATTTTAAAATAAAGTGGTTAAATAAAAAATTCTAATATTCCTAAATGTATTGTTAAAAAAATATTCAATAATTGTTGATATCGAATGATATGAAACATGACATTGAGAAAAATTTTTTTTGCAATATCACCCAGCCCTAATTAAAAGATGTGTTCAAACTCTCTGTGGTCAACTACACCTCAAGAAAGAGTTTACAAGTTTAAAACATTTTTAATACAATGAATGTTTGTTATAAAGAATAGACCGAAAACTCACTGTAATTCATAATCAAATCACCAGAGCCACATAGAGCGTATATGAGGACGATTCAAGTAGACATACAAAAACAGTGTAAAGTTAAACGTGTGTGTGCGCGCTCTGCGAACTATGTAATGGCTATGCGTGTGACTCATCGGTGCAGAAAATGAACCGTCGTTTGCTTGAATAAACTCCAACACAAATATATCAAATAAACTCACTTGCTATATTTGACTCAAACTAAATCTATAATCCATTAAATAAATCCTGAATCTGCTTCATCCGTGTCTGTCACGGTACTGAAATCTTAAAAACGTCCATTTCCCACTAACATTTAAGTGCTGTTGACAGAGTTCTTAATCACCACTGTAGGGGTGTCAAAATTAATTGTTTCTTCGGTGCACCGCGATGCAAACGCAGACAACTCTGTATCGTTTCAGAAATAATCATAACCAGTTATTATGTACTGATGTCATTTATCTCATATGCGCTATTTACAACACTCCAACTACTTAAAAACGCAGAAACTGTGCACAATTTCACTGCGTGTGCGTTTGCTGGATCAGTCTTTCACTGGCACTAACAGCAGAAGACCCTATTTCACTATTTAAATTTCTAGTTTTCACAAGTATTGTGATTGGCCATGAAGGTCATTAGTTCACCACTGTTCAATGAGTGCAAACACAGATAACACTGGAGCATTTAAAAGCCACAAAGATCAGTCGATTCATTAGCAGATCGTTCGTATGTCAGCTCATAGACAGACCAGCCAATCTTTAATTTTACAGACTCATTTTGGAGACACCATCTCACATATTCATAAAAGGGGTAAAATAGGAGCCTTTTTAAGGCAGGGGAGCCCAAACTCAGTCCTGGAGGGCCAGTGTCCTGCATAGTTTAGCTCCAACTTCCTTCAACACACCTTCCTTAAGTTTCTAGTATACCTAGAAAGAGCTTGATTAGCTGGTTCAGGTGTGTCTAATTGGAGTTGGAACTAATCTCTGCAGGACACTGACCCTCCTGCTTTAAGGCAATGAGATTACTGATTTTTTATTTTTTTTTTAAGTAAATGAATCAAGTTTTACATTGCACTTATTCATTTATATATATTTAACCAGTAAATGTCAGAATAAGCATGTTATTTAATTTTACATAAAGTACATATACAAGTATACCCATTAAACTGACTTATGATGAGATATTTCACGCATATTTTGGCATTTCACTTTAAAGAAAGGTAGACTTTACTTGCATTTAATATGCTTTTCATGTATATACAATCATTTCTGTAAATTTAATTTGATACAGACTCTAATACAGGTTTCGCCTTTGACCCATCAAACAGTGTTGAAATGAAAAAGAAAAATAAAACTAACAATTGTCAAAGATATTAAGAGGATTTTAGGATGACACATAAAACGCTGTAATATAACACTGTATTATTTATAAAAATTAACACTGAAGATCAGTGTACAGTATAATGGTAAAAAAAAGACATTTCTTCACAGCAGACCAGTGTAGTAAACTCATCTTATGTAAGCTCTTTTTATTAGAATATAGAATATGGGTTTTTATATATATTAACAGCTTCCACTAATCAATATCAAATCAACACATAAAAAATATTTTCTTTAAAAAAAAAAAAGAAAGAAAAGAAAGAAATAAAAAAAATTAAATAAAATAAAAAATAAAAATAAAAACAAAAATCACCCTACCTGAACTCTTTGTCTTGATGTCTAACATCAACTATTTGCTGGCAAGATGCAAGCATCTATAAAAAAGCAAACTGTTTCACAATAGAAATGTAAAACCTTCTCAACTGGACTTTCTTTTTGTCAAATGTTTTTGACAAATTGTATAGAAGTAATTTAACTGAACATGACAAGATGAAATATTTTGTTTTATTTGCATTTTGTTTACATTTGTTTTACATTACATTCACTCAATTGTAACTTAAAATACTAAGTTTATTTGGAAACAAATATCATTTGTCTAATAATAGTTTAAACTGGTTAAAGGGATTTTACTGTTCTTTTACTGTTTAAAACTGATATAGTCCAAACTATTCAAGTTCAGCATTGTTTTTAGACAACACAATACCAAAGTTTCAGGTTCATAAAAGTTAAATTAATCTGTTGTGAAATAACCCTGATTTTCAATACTAATAATACTCTTTTATTCATTTTTTAAACAATACAAAATCTCTAAATTAAATCTATGAATTTTTAATTTTTTTTGAAAGACATTTCATCCACATTTTATATAATAAAAAAAGCATTTTACTCTCAAACCATACACAACAAGTCCAGAGAAACTGCACATTTTCAAGCTCCTTGTCTTCCTCATCACTGAAAGAACAGTCTTCCAAACTTAGTTTGATTCCGAGGGTTTAACACTCGATTAAAAGTCAGACAAGGTGAAGTGAGAAAACATTTCAGTTTCAACTTTGACTTCCAGTGTTTTCTACAGGGAACAACTAGTGCAAAGACTACAACCCGTGATTGCGTTACTAACAAACAAAAGATTAGACAAACAACTCATCATCACCTACACACACAGTGCGCGACGCGACACACCAGAACGATCCATTTCTGACCCCCAGCATTCGAACAAATTAGTTGATTATGACGAGAGCGTTCTAGTTTAAACGCGTCGCGACGGAACGTGATGTAGACGATGACAAGCCTGTCATTACGAATAACGAAACTAAACCAATTTCTCTACAAACAATTAATCTTAATTACTCCACAGGATGGCGAGCCTAAAAGAAACTCAGCATAGGAAGACAACACGCTAAAAAACAGCGACTTACGTCTAAAAACTTCCATTTTTCAAACGTGCAGATGATCTTACCTTTACTGGTGTCGTGGACTTAAATGGCGTGTACGAGTTTATTGGTCCGGTTCGATGTGTTGAAAACGTGAAGGGGAGCTCATTGTGCTGTCATCCTGAGGAGGAGAACACCTGGAATACAGCAGACTCATGCAGAACTGACACAAACACTTTTACCATGGAGTTTACGTAACACCACCATCCGCTGGTCACGATCGTGTCCCAAATCATAGTCTTCAACCTGACTAAACAGCGTTTTTAGACATCATAGTCTACATAAATGACTAACGACACGTATATTCTTTGCCAAACATGCTGTATGCCTGTGTAAAGCCCCGAAGTGTGAATAAGGAACTCGCCTGTAATGTCGACAAAAAGGTCTAGGTAGAAAGCTTACTAGGTTTTGAGACACCGCCAATGTGTTGACGTATTGGCATGGTGGGACAACATGGAGTTTCTTAAAGGGCTATGAGCACGTGAAACATGAAAATCAATTATTAATTTAGTGGCTCCAAAAATGTAGACACCTGATCTTAGGGAATGTGCGAATGTATCAGATGCGAATCTTCATGCAGTGCAGATACACTTTATACAAAATAAGTAAATTAATGATAGGATTTTCTCAGAAATGATTTCACTTTTCTGAGACAGATTAAAAGCTTTATACTGTAGTCTTTTAGTGGATGATGATGAAGACACTTCAGTTTCCACAGGCGTATGTCATCACACTGACCAGACTACATTACAAGTGTAAACTATATATAACAATGGTATCATGCCTTAGCCTACTTCTAATATAGCCAAATTAGATACAAATATTTGGTGAATTTAAAGTCTAATTTTAATCTCTTTTATATATTCCACAACTAAATGAATAGTAACTACAAGACAATGAAGTATATCTTTAAAAATGTTAGTATATTTTATTCCAACCTTACATGAAAGCATAAATATCATGAACAAGATAAAAGCGTGCAATCGAGTCATCAGTGACTTATGACAAAACCTAATAAATCAGATGAATAACATACATAATTCTTTCATTTTCCTTCGGCTTAGTCCTTTTATACATCAAGGGTCACCACAGCGAATTGAACTGGCAGCTTATCCAGCATTGGTTTTACGCAGCGGATGCCTTTCCAGCCGCAACCCATGACTGGGAAACACCCATACACACTCATACAATACGCACAATTTAGCTTACCCAATTCACCATAGCACGTGTCTTTGGACTGTGGGGGAAATCGAAGCGCTCAGAGGAAACCCACGCAAACACGGGGAGAATATGCAAACCACACAAATGCCAACTGACCCAGCCTGGACTCGAACAAGCGACCTTCTTGCCGTGAGGTGACAGTGCTAACCACTGAGCCACCATGTCGCCCCACATACATTATTTTCTATGTAATTACTTTACATTAAGGTTCTGTTTGTGATATTAATTACACAAGTAAACATGAAATGCATTATTATTATTCCCCTATTAATGCAACATTAATACAACTTGTAATTTTATTTATCAATTACTAAATCTGATTTATCAAAACTTTCAACAAATAAAAACATGTTTATTAACTACCGTATGCAAAATAAACACCATAAGTTCTATTGTTAGTTGACCGTTAATGTGTTATTACTCATTACTTACTTCAATAACTGATATTGACTAATGGATGTTATTGTAAAGTGTTATCTGCTGAAAATATCAATTTTGTTAATATACTGTACAAATTGGGATATTTTATTATTTTAAATTTAATGAAGCATCTTTTAAAAACTTTAAATAATAAAAAACGACATACTGTTAATGAACATTTTATCATTAACAATCTATTTAAACAGCTTATGTAACTGAATAAAAATATTAGGTGGAAAACATTTTTAAAAACGCCAAATAAATGTTTAAGTTTATATAAATAACTACATAAAAGGGAGATATATATATAAAACAATAAATATATATGACAAAAGAACTAAAACATTTTAAATATGCATTATACATTAGTAAACAATACAGCAACTAAAAAGACATTTATGAAAATAATGATAATGCAATCCAAATGATAATAAAACCTGAAAGCGCACCAATGACACAAAACAGCAAATCACAAACTGATAGAAGGAAGATTACGTTTATTCTAAACAATCGTAATACAATCAAACACATGGAGTGATGATTCAATAAGGCAGGATCCTCAGAAAACCCAAAGGTTTCATGGACCAACATAACAGCTTGCTTTAAAGTGCAACTTCTTGAATTGGAGAAACAAATGAATGTCTGAATTACAAACTCTTCGAAGAAATGATCTGTCTGTACACATGAAAAAAACAAAATCATGTTATGGGGTCAGAAGTGATATGCAAAACAGCCCACAAAGGGTGACCGTGTTTCTTAGAAAAGAAAAACAAACAAGGTAATTACATGTACCATGTGCTACAGAAACACCCCCCAGTCACATGACAAAGGCTTTCAGGACAAATGAATGGTCTCAGCTGTTTACATCACCACTGCTTTTTCCACTGGGAATTAACTGTGCAGCTAGTTGTTGGAGATCAATTCAATTCATAGTCGGTCCTTTAAAAACAACTTGGTCTAATTAGTAAATCTCTTACCACTGCATTTGTTCTTGAATGTAATACTACCTAATGCTTGTACAATGTTTGACATCGAAAAAAACCAAAGCAACTGAACCAGGACATTTTAGACATGTTTTATATCCTGAAACTGATTAGGAATTCCACTTTACATGAATGAAAGTGTTAAAAATCAAGATGCCAGATGAGCGTTTAGCCTATGAAACATCTGGCCACAGCACACAGTCTGCTACTCAGCATCAGATCCTCAATCCTGACTCTTCATTTGAACATGATGTTGAAGGATCTGCCGATGACCATCCTTCTGATCTCACTGGTTCCTGCACCAATCTCATAAAGTTTAGCGTCTCTTAAGAAGCGGCCCATTGGGTAGTCATTAATGTAACCATTTCCACCTGCGAAGAGATGTAACAAGTGAGTCAGATCAGACAGGGGTTTACTGAATGAGCAGGATTTTATTTGCTCCATTTTTAAAACCCACCACACACGATAGCAAACAGTCTAAGAACTTATAAAGTGAGTCTGGAGTAAAAATATGTTATTATATGTGCCATTTTTACATGCAGCATTGAGTGTAGTTGGCACTATATGGCAAAATTATCATTATTGTGATAATAGTATTTGCAATATAGCAGACGTGTGATAAATGTTATTACATTTTTTGCATAGGTTTATTTTAATTTGACCAATCCAATGGGGCCTTACTCTCTTTATACCCGCCTCCCTAGCAGTTGCTGTTCTGCTATTGGCTGGAGCATCCCAAAAGTGAACATAGAGCTAAAAGTAAATACTATGGCTGCGTTCAAAATCGCACACTTCCATACTGCATAGTACGCTAAAAAAGGATGCGAGAACTACCCAGGTGACCAACTATTTCTGGTGAGATTCTGAAGTGCGTCGGATGGATGCTATGCTACTATTCTGTAGTGCGTCTGAGATTCATTCATACTGCTCCCATTCATACTGTATAGAATGTACTTTTCTAATGGTCGAGTAGTAAATTCAAATTCAAATGCAGTACCTACTGAGCAGTAAGCGATTTCGGACTCAGCCTGGTGGGAAATGCCAACAGCCAATCAGAGTCAGAGTATCTGTTGAGGTTTTTCCTCATTCATAGTGCTTTAAAGACAAAATATTTGCATCTTGACAGTCTTTAGTTTGAATTAGAATTAAGGTCTGATCTAAAGAACATATTTTAAGATCTGACATTTTTCTTTACTTTAATATATTTAAATATTTTTATTTTCATATAATTTTCTAAATAACAGATTTAAAAACATTGCTAATAAAGAAAGCTTTTTCTCTAGGAAAATTTTCTATTGTAACAAATATCCTTATCGCAATACTCAACAACAACATTGCATATTTTTTCAGTATCGTGCAGCCCTAACCTAGAAGCAGGCCATACAGCTGTCATTAACATAGAACCCTTATCTTGATGTCATTATCATCCAATTAAATCAATTGGACCACTAATTTGAGTAGCTTGTCAGTAAACTATTATTCAGTGCAGTAAATGCTGCTCCATCTGAAAGCACATTTAAACCAACCAGGGTTTAGACCCTGCTTTACTGACAAAACATAAATGAAAATTGCTTTTGATTAGTCATCTAAGCAAAAGGCACTGGCATAAAATATATTTTCTTTAGCTGTCAAACTACTTGTATGCAAATGCTTTGTTTTGCAGCAAAACACTGTTGAGCTTCAAACAGCGTTTCTGCAGGTATCAAGTAAAATTTAGGACTTTGTAAGACCTTTTTAAGACCATTATGAATGCAATTTCAGACATATACAGGTCTTTTTTTACATAACATTACAATTTGTTATTTCTTAGCTAGATGTTTTAAGTAACTTGTCAAAACAAGCAAACCCTAGATGTACTGTATATATACAACTACAAATACACGTTTCAATAAAACATCTTTAAAAATAAATCTATGCTAATCTAAATGTATGCATAAAATTCTGTCAGTGTCCTCACCATATATGGACAATAAATGCACATAGAACTTTTAAACAAATATTATTGTATGGGTGATAATTAAACCATATTGTAAATAGAGTTAAAAACAGAGTTTTGATTTCAATAGAGATGGATCGTTAGTGACTGGATGCGTGTTGGGTAGCTTTACATGGACATAGGAAAATTAAGACCTGATTGCAATTATTTAAGACCAACAAGACAAAAATTCGGTGAATTTGGGACTTTTTAAGGCCTAAAATTTACTTTTTGAAATTTAAGAGTTTTAAAGACCCAGCGGACACCCTGTTTAAAAAATGGACATAATTCCAGTCCGCTGGATATGTTGTGAATATGCCTGAAAAAAGTCAGAAACAAGATGTGTGCCCATCTTGTCCCAATTCACTGTCAAGAGAATGTTTCAATTGGGCAAATATATCCAAAACCCAAAGCTCCAGAAGTTAATTGGGTCTTGGGTTGGAAACTCTTCAAATTATACAATCTGATATCAGATTTTCAGGTAGAAAGCCCCTTCTTTTATTTAAAGTCACAAGCATCTTCAGTTTATCATACGTTTTAGCAAAAGATCAGTTATTTTACAGCCTCATTTGCTCTTATTTTCCAAGGGTGCTAATATTAGTGAAGGGCACTGTACAGTATATGTGGCATTTACAATTAATCAGCACATTGAATGCTCAATCATACCAGGCAAATCAAAGTTTCAATTGTTTAGCTATTTATCCACCCAGTAATTTTCTGCTCTGGTAAAAGAAATGAAGACAGGGAAACGTTTAGCCCCTGATCTCTGTCTAAGGCACATCAGGAGTTGTTTCTTCTATTTTTTTGCTGTTTTAACTATTAGGCACTCACCCAGGCATTGAATCCCATCCAAGGCAACTTGAGTTGCGTTCTCAGCACAATAAAGGATTACCCCAGCACAGTCCTACAATAACATGACAAATCAATACTGCTAGTACACACACTCGGGAAGGACTGTATGCATCATTTCCAGGATGATTGGAAACGTTATAAAACCGAGCAGTCAAACAACAAAACATTGGTAAAGAGTTTTTACCTTAGCACTGAAATGGCCTTTGTCACAAGCACGAGCAACGTTGTATAAATACTGTCGACAGGAACTGAGGCGTGTGTACATGTCAGCCATTTTTCCTTGCATCAGCTAGTTTTTAGGAAAAAAAGGTTGGCAATAGAACGTTAGTTGGTACCGTTTCAGAAATGTACAGCGACAAAAATATGTATATATTCAAACATACTACCTTTGAAAGTTTGTTGGTAGGATTTTAATATTTTTAAAAGAAATCTCTTATGCTCACAAAGGCAACATTTATTAAATCAAGAATTCAACTGCTAAATTGTAAACAAATATATATCTTAAAATAACTGCTTTTTAATAATAATGTACTGTATGTAAAACAATCTGTGATTTAATGCTGAATTTTCAGCAATACTTCAGTCTTCAGTGTTTCAATATTTCAGAAATCATGCAAAAATGCTGATGTGCTGCTTTACAAGCATTTCTTCCTTTTTATGAAACAGAAAGTTCAAATAAACCTTTTTTTTTTACAAAAAATACCATTTTAGGGATAATTGGATGGCCATTCAAATGTTGTAATATATAACGATGAAAATGTTTGTTACAATGTAAAATTCTGTAAAGTCACTTTTGATCAATTTAATGTAAAATTGTTGAATAAAAGATTATTTGCTTCTTTTAAAATATTACTGACCCCAGTTTGAAGTAAATCTATGGATATGAATAGTTAGATGGTTATGCATTTGTTTTAAGAATATTTATTTCGCATCAAAAAAGTTATAAGATATATCTATGGTAAAAAGCAAAGGAATAAGTGGGCTCCCTTTATATTCTAATTAGGTAATAAACTCTGTTTACTTGCTATTTACTAGCCAATAGTCTCAGATAAGTCTTTGGAAGTTGCAGTCATTTTTCACAGCATCTTTTATTATGTCATTAAACAATATTTCAATGTCTCAAATTTCTCACTTGAAAGTGGTCCTAAATACATCCGCACAATTTCTGAAGCAATGCAAAAATATGCTTGTTATTTTCTTTTAGAAATGGTTGATCATTCGTTACAAAATCAAGTTTTTAAATTTTGCTGTTCATTTCGAAATCATTAAATAATGAATCTCCTAGCTACCTGAAAAACGTACTGCCCCTATAATCCCTCAAGATGTGATAAGAACTTGCTCTAAATTCCTATTACTCACTTAAAGTGTTTCGGTGGCAGGTCCTACAATATGAAATAGCCCACAAAACAGCATTAGTTTTCCTCCTAGCTTATCTGCATTCAAATCTAGTCTTAAAATATGTCTTTGGCTTTTAGTTGATCCATTTTCATGGTTTTGATCCGTTATCTCTCTCTCTCTCATGTTTCTCCAGATTTCTACTAGTTATATGTACAATTACAGTATGTGTACAAACAGTACAAGTATACTTATTTGCTTTATTCTGAAATCCACTGATGACATTTTTTCTACATTAATTTGATTTAGTTTTTGCATAAAATAATAAAAACAGGTGGGATTTTTTTCAGATATGTTTATATTCATTTAAAGAAAACACAATACCAATATTTTAACTTATTAAACCATTGGTAACAAGAATTGAAGAAATCTTATTGCAGTTTAATAGAATAAAACAAATAGTAATATTTTACAAAAAAAATAAATTCAGCAAATACAGAGAAATTTCAAATGGTCTCAATTATTTCAAGAGTTATGAAATGAATAATAAACCTATTCATACATTTTCTTTACATTAAATTTCTTG
The DNA here is from genome assembly GCF_903798145.1 of Danio aesculapii. Taxonomy (NCBI): domain Eukaryota; kingdom Metazoa; phylum Chordata; class Actinopteri; order Cypriniformes; family Danionidae; genus Danio; species Danio aesculapii. The sequence goes on along the minus strand of NC_079451.1, from coordinate 21,172,377 downwards.
GCAAACAGAAATTATATCTACTAATATATGAATATAAAACATGTTAAACACAAACCAAACACTTCAATTTACCTGAAAGTGGCCAATTTTCTGTCCAAATGCTTCACGAACATGTAGATAAGGAATTGCATGATCAAGCACAGCTTGCATGATGCTGAGGGAATGTGTAAAGTTGTCAAACAAACAACTACAACTGGAAATGCTACTGGAAATAAACACAGCAACAATTACCCAACAGGTCCAGAAGCCAGGACGAGTCTCTCCAGGTCCAACCCACTCATCAAAACATAGACTCCTTTATTTAAAGGACCCAATACATTTTCCTCTGAAATCACAACAAAACGTTTTCAAATTCAGTTTGGAGCCTTATACATATTTAGCCTCACCAATATGCACAAAGACTCACACACCAGGAATCTTGCAGTCTTCAAAGACGAGTTCACAAGTGCTGGATCCTCTCATTCCAAGTTTATCTAGCTTCTGCGCTGAGCTGAATCCTGGCATGCCCTTTACCACACAAGAACAATCAATCTGATATGATTATCTATTGAAGTTACTCCCTCACTGAACAATAGATTAAAAATGAAATCAGATTCATCAGATTTTTGCAATATGGTTTCAGATTGAACAGTAAAACCTAATAAATCATCCAATGGGATGTGGTTTTCTTCTCTGACCTTCTCAACAATGAAAGCCGTGATGCCACGAGCTACTGCTTCTGGGTCTGTCTTAGCATACACAATCAGAACATCTGCATCTGATCCATTCGTAATCCAGAATTTATTACCGTTTAACACATAGTGATCCCCTTAAAAAGAGAGAAATCAAGGCTGTAAGAGAGGCGTGAGGCGTTAGGTGTTGACAACATTCTAGAGACAAAAAAAACCCCAATATGTCATTACATTAAATATGTTTATTGCTATAATAATAAAAATAAGCATAACAAAGAATATATAAAGACTAATAAGAATATAAAAATAGTAATAATTTATCAACAATGCTAAAAGGTTTTTGTTTTTAAATCTCATAATTCATTTAAATCACAAAACATTTTAAAATGCCTAAAGTAAAATGGTTTAAGTTTTAATCAATGAAGTAAAAATAGTGTTGTAGATGAATAACATTTATTAGTTATTGTTTATTACATGGAAAATAACAGACGTAACATTTTTATATTGGTGCAAGTGTAAAACAAACATCTATGTACTTGATATTAGACATTCATGCAGACAGTACTGCCTACACGTCAACAAAAAAACTGTGTTGCTTAATATTTTTTGTTGAAAAGAAAATATTTTTACTATACATAAAGTAAAAAATAGTAATTATTTGAAATAGAATTGCTTTGTTACATTATAAATGTATTTACCATCACTTTCTGAACACAATTGTTATTTTATATATATATATATATATATATATATATATATATATATATATATATATATATATATATATATATATATATATATATATAAATTTACTTCGACATTGACACAATTCTAACATTTATGGCTCTATACACTAACACAATGGATTTGAAATGAAACGACCAAGATGTGATTTAACTGCGACTGTCAGCTTTAATTTAAGGGTATTTGCATCCAAATCAGAATTACAACAGTTTGCACATGTGCCTCCCACTTCTTAAGGCACCAAAAGTAATGGGACAATTGGCTTCTCAGCTGTTCCATGGCCAGGTGTTTGTTGGTTGGTGTAAAGAGCCAAAAATGTTAGAATTGTGTCGCTGTCCCAATGTTTATGGACCTGACTGTACATGCATACAAACATGTTTATATTAATTTGCTATATAATATAAAAAAATTATATAAAAATATAATCTAAAACTTTTAAATGACATGACAACAAATGCTCATAACATGCATAAACAGTTGTGCATGGCAACATAATAGCAAGCAGACAGTGGTGAGGAACAGAGTAGAACATAGAATGATAACAGAAAGCCAGTCACCTTGTTTTTTTGCTGTCAGTTTCATAGACACCACATCAGAGCCAGAATTAGACTCACTCATGGCCAGAGCACCCACATGTTCACCAGTCAACAACTGAAGTACAAACATAGACATAACTGATAAAACACTGAGCCTAAAATCCTTAATTAGTATGCATTATGTCATGTGTCTTTTTAAGAAAGCTAAAGTCAGAATTAAACGAGAGCACCACACATCTTTTCTTTTTTTTGTGATGTATATCCGAGTGAAAGGTTTCTCAGACAAGACCAAATGTAGGGGACTGCATACAGTGTTTCATAATTGTTTTACTGCTGTAACTGATTCATTTGTAGCCGATTTCATTTAACTGCATAAACATATAAATAAACAATTAAGACTTTCATGACACCTTTATAATCATACCATGACACGTCTCATGAATATGAAGAACATTTTGTGTATGCTTATGACAACCATCATAAAGTTTATTGGCTCAGATGTCATTTTAAATGCAAAGATGACATTGTGATGTCTTTTTTATGACGTGTTAACACAAACAAATGCATCAAAACCTGCCAATGTCTTTGTCATGGCATTAGCAACTTGACTTGTCATAAATCTGTCATAAACATGATTATCATAAGCATTATCATAATTATAATTGTGTCATTAATATTTTTGATCACTTTTTCCAGTGGAACAAACTGACTTTGTCATTAACGTTTCTCAGTAAAAGTGCTAGTGTCAAATAATTTTATAACAGCATCATTAACCTTTAATGACAAATTTAATTTGATTCATGAGAATTAGGATGGACTCATGAAAGTCATGCTTATATACATTGTCGTAACAAAGACGTACTTATTTGTTTTATGTTTGTCATCTTTGCAATTAAAATATCATAACTGAACAAATGACACTTAATGTCAGTTGTCATTAGCATGCGTAAAAGCCATGATATCTACAGTTAAAGTCAGAATTATTATCCCCCCTGAATTATTAGCCCCCGTTTATTTTTTCCCCAATTTCTGTTTAACGGAGAGCTGATTTTTTCAACACATTTCTAAACCTAATAGTTTTAATAACTCATTTCTAATAACTGATTTATTTTATCTTTGCCATGATGACAATAAATATTATTTGACTAGATTTTTTTTAAAGATGTTTCTATACAGCTTAAAGTGACATTTAAAGGCTTAACTAGGTTAATTAGGTTAACTAGGCAGGATAGGAAGGTGATTAGGCAAGTTATTGGATAACAATGGTTTGTTCTGTCGACAGTCGAAAAAAAATTAGCTTAAAGGGGCTAATAATTTTGACCTTAAAATGGTTCATAAAAAAAAAAAAAACTCCTTTTATTCTAGCCGAAATAAAAGAATAAGACTTTCTCCAGAAGAAAAAATATTATCAGACATACTGTGAAAATTTCCTTGCTCTGTTGGGAAATATTTGAAATAGAAAAAAATTCTAAGGGGGCGAATAATTCTGACCATCCGTATACAGCAAAATATTGTATGATTAATGTTAAAATAAATAAATAAATATTGTCAATATTGAACACCCCTAGTAGTTTGGGAGGTTAAGCGGATTGATTGAAATGCTGTGGTTTGCTTTTGGTGGATCTCTGATTGAATGTTTGTCCGTACTTGAGTCAGAAAAAAAACATTAGAGAAAAAAATTTTTTTGTTGTTGCATGAAAGATTTATTTTCATGAAATATTATAACGGCACATGAATGAATAAAATAATAATAATGTGCACAGATTAATCCTTTATACTAAATATTGCAATCTAAAATAAAAAAATGCTAGTTCTGTTTCCATGGTGACTTTAACTGTAACACAGATACTTGCATATAAACATTCAAATATTTGGTTTTGACTCACACCTTAGGCATGTACTTCTCTTTCTGCTTCTGGTTTGCATGTCGAACCATCTGATTTACACATAAGTTGGAATGCGCTCCATAGCTGAGTCCAATAGCGGCTGACACGCGGGAGATCTCCTCCATAACAATCACATGATCAAGATAGCCCAGTCCCGTTCCCCCGATCTCCACTGCACACATGGGGAAAAAAGATCAGTTAGATTTGCAAAAAGACTCATCAGACTATTCTCAATATTGCTTCAGCAACTGTTATCTCATCAACAATAGGTATATTTTATAAAACAGCGTATATGATCCAACCTGGTGCAGTAATTCCAAGAAGTCCAAGGTCACCCATCTCCTTCCAAAACTCCTAGTTTAAAAAAAGAAAGAAAAATGTCGTATTTGGTATGATTCATTGCTCAAGACATTAATACATACAGGGGCTGAACAATGAAACTGAAATGCCTGGTTTTAGACCATAATAATTCATTAGTATGGTGTAGGGCCTCCTTTTGCAGCATCAATTTGTCTTGGGAATGACAGATACAAGTCCTACATAGTGGCTAGAAGGATTTTGAGCCATTCTTCTTGTAGAATAGAGGCCATGTCACTATGTAAGCTTGATGCTCTCTCCTCCAAAACACCCCAAAGTGGCTCAATAATATTTATGTCTGGTGATTGTCAAGGCCATGAGAGATGATTAACTTTACTTTCATGTTCATCAAACCACTCTGTCATCAATCTTTTTGTGTGTATTTGTGCATTATAATCCTGATACACGGCACTGCCTTCAGGATATAATGTTTGAACCATTGGGAGCACATGGTTCTCCAGCATGGTTCGTTAGTCCTTAGCAGTCACGCGCTCATCTAGCACAAGTATTGGGCAGAGGGAATGCCATGGTATTGCAGTCCAAACCATCACTGATCACCCTCACGCTTCACTCTGGGCATGCAATTGTCTAGGTGGTATGTTTCTTTGGGGCTTCTCCACACCGTAACTCTCTGAGATGTGGGAAAGACAGCGAAGAAAGTGGACTTATCAGAGAACAATCCATGTTTCACATTGTCCACAGCCCAAGATTTCCGCTCCTGGCACCACTGAAACCGACTTTTGGCTAAAGCAGCCCAGCCATGTATACTGACCCTGTAGCTCCCGATGAACAGTTGTGGTGGAATCAGAAGTTACACATGTAAATCTGCAGTGAACTGGGCAGCTGTGGTTTTACTTTTTTTATACAATCTGGTTTAGCACCCAGACATCAATCAATGAAGATAGGCCACCAGGCTGGTCAAATTAGCCATCAAACCTCCATCACTAAATTGGCCAGTGTTTCAGTTTCAATGTCTAACCCCTGTATAGACTCATTACATCTTTGTCATGTACAAAAACTCACCCTCATCTGAGGAAACTCGTTTTTCTTGTCAATCTCATCAGCATAGGGAGCGAGTTTCTCCTGGAAGAATCTCTGGACGGTCTGTCTGAGCTGGGGTTCAAAAGAAAGATGGATGATAAACTATGCATTAATGGAAGCCTATTTCCACCAGAGAACTTTTTTTTTCACAATTTATGACTTTTCTCCACAAAACAACACAAACAAAGCAAAACAACAATAAAAAAACAATTCAGTGATGGTGAATGCACAATTTTAGCAGTGTTGTGGCACGAATGTATTTGATTGCCATAAAGGCGTCCAAAAGTTTAACCTGGGGCTATAAAATAGCTGACGCTATTGCTGTGCTGTTAATCTAACGTAAACACACCAATCCTATAAAAAAATATTTAAATGCTGATGGCTTTTCATTTGCATGTTGTTGTTTTTTACTATTGAAAACAACTATTTTTATCTTCTGTGGGTTATGGGTAAAATATGGTAATTCTAATAGTTTAATAATATTTATTTGACTTTGAAATCACAAAGCGACCCCCTGTCATTGTCCTGCGATAATGGGAACTACTGCTGTAAGGGTAGTATCATCATGGTGTAGTGATGATATCCATAACATTTTGCTGCTGATCACCAAAGTTATAAAATACGGCTGCACAATATATCAAAATGTTGCAAATAGGATTCTACCAACACCATTAATTAATCTTGCCATACTATACCTGCTGAAGTGTCACCATACCAAGTAGTATTGCGATACTGTAATTCATAGCTCAAATTACAAAGAAAACTGTCAGAAATACTACATTTTATGTTTTAATTGGCCTACTTGAATTTTACTCCTTTAAGGCCAAAAAGTATTATTTGCACCCCACTTCATTATATTTGTTTTTTTTCTAGAAAACGGACCAACAATGAAATTTGTAACAAAAAAGCATTTTTTCCAACAAAATTAGACTATATGAAGTGGTCAAAAATTGTTTCAATGTTTCCTGTTGCTATTTTTGGTGTTTTTTTATCTGTTTTTTTTTTCCAGTTTTATCAGTTAACAATCCAAAGTAATTCAGAATTTCACTTTGTGCCGCGGTTGTTGTAGCTACTAAATCATATTAACATGAACAGAAATGAACCAATTCAGATGTGCGCTCGAACTGAAGCGTTAGAAAACGTGCAATAGGCTACCATTAAAGGCGTGAAATCTACACCATTTTGCAAACCTTAAATAGCTCTACAGACTAATAAAATAAAACGGTCTATTGTAGCACAAACGTACCGCTGAACCGTGCAACCCTAATTGCAAAAATGAAAAAAATGCACTAAAACAAAACAATCACTATGAACCATTAAAATAAATTATTTTTGAAAATAATCCTGTCTAGCAGCATCCCAATGCCTGCAAAATAATTAACTGGTTTCTTAAAATAAATAAAATGCATTTATTAAAGGCAAGCAAATGCAATTAGTACAAAAAAGATTAAAAAACCTTAAGACTCCATTGACTTTAATTAAAGCCATATTAAAACTAATAGAAACTTTCAAACATTTAGGGTCAGATATTCTGAAAGTTTTTTGAAGAAGATTCTTTTGTTAACTAAAACTGCATTCATTTAGTTAAAAAATATTTATTTAAAATCCTATTCTTGTGAAATATTACTACAACTTAAAATAACTGTTTTATAGTGTAATATATTTTAAAAACAAACGTATTCCTGTGATAGTAAAGCTGAATTTTCTGCAGCCACTACTCTAGTCTTTAGCCTTTAGAAATCATTCTGACATGCTGAACAAATAACTTTAATGATTATTACTTATGCTCAGAATAACAGAACTTATTACAGGCAATTTAAAAATAATTATTTTGTGACATACATGTTTTAATTGAAGCTTTTCATGTTTCATGTTTAGCGTTAGCTCTACAATAAAAGATCTGGGTGTCATATTAGACAGCAATTTAACTTCCCATGTCACAAAAAATGCCTTCTTTCAACTGAGAAATATTGCTAAGTTACGAAGTATGCTATCCATCTTAGATGCCGAAAATCTAGTCCATGCTTTTATGACTACTAGGCTGGAATACTGTAATGCTCTGTTTGCTGGCTGCCCAGCATCCTCTATTAACAAACTTCAGCTAGTACAAAATGCAGCTGCCAGAGTTCTTACCAGGTCTAGAAAATTTGATCACATCACACCAATTTTATCCTCCTTACACTGGCTGCCTGTTAAGTTTCGTATTGAATTTAAAATATTGCTTCTTACCTATAAAGCTTTAAATAATCTAGCTCCCGTTTATCTAACCAATCTTCTGTCTCGCTACAATCCAACTCGCTCTTTAAGATCTCAAAACTCAGGGCTTCTGGTAGTACCTAAAATAGCAAAGTCGAGTAAAGGAGGTCGAGCCTTCTCATTTATGGCTCCTAAACTCTGGAATAGCCTTCCTGATAACGTCCGAGGCTCAGACACACTCTCCCAGTTCAAAATGTTTTAGTAAAATATCTTTTTAGTAAAGCATACACTCAGTGCATCACTTAGCGGTATTATACATGAATGTGCTCCACACAGGTTTCTGCATCTTGTTTATATACACTATGAACAGCAGCTACGCTAATTATTCTCTTTATTCTCTATTTCTACCTGGGGATACTCATCCCAAGGCCCTTAGACCACACAGCGCCACTGATTCGATCCAAGACCAGTGACGAGATGATCCCAAGTTTTCCATATCCTAGACCAGGCCGTATCCTGAGCAGCTGCTGTGGTGGTCATGGAGGAGTGGAGAGCATGAGACTGTTTCATGTGACGCTGCAGGGACATGCGAGTCTTCGCTGAGGTCCAGCTTCCAGCCTCCGCGGCGCCTAGACTGCAGCTCTGCACAAGACGTTTGGCCGGAGGAGAAATGGTCTTGCCCAACTGAGCCTGGTTTCTCTCGAGGTTTTTAATTCTTCCCTTTCACCAATTAGTGAAGTTTTTCCCCCTCCACTGTCGCCACTGGCTTGCATGGTTTGGGATCTGTAGAGCTGCGCATTGATGGATTATTCTTCAGTGTTTGGACTCTCAGTAGCGATTATTAAACCACACTGAACTGAGCTAAACTGAACTTAAACTCTGAAAACTGAACACTGTTTCAATTTACTATGATATTTTTGTGAAGCTGCTTTGACACAATCTACATTGTAAAAGCGCTATACAAATAAAAAAGAATTTAATTGAATTTTCATGGATTGACTGCATATTTGCTGAATAAAGTTTAAATAGGGTGGGAAAAATGAGTAACGGTGACCAAATGCTAAAAATGTGGTAAATGTCAGATCTGTGAAAGATGTGTTTTATTATGTCCTCAAGTTTGTAGTTTTTTAACTCTTAATGATTTCCTCCAATCAAAACGCGCCGTCCATTTACACCCACCCAGCTGTTCATTTGTCACAAGCAGCACAGGAAGCACATGTCATTAGTTGCATAACAACATCGCATGAACAAGGAATCATTAAATGAAGTGTCAATATCAAGTCTGGATGTTAACGTTCCCCTTTTAATGTCAAGCTCTAACTCACATTTAACGCGTTATACTGCTGATAACTGCCAGTGTTTAAGCTCATACGCAAGACGCGTCAACAGCGCAAATAACAGCGACATTTTAGTTGTTTTGGTTGTGTTTTCAGTTTGTGGGATACCTGGATCTGCTCCTCATTGAGTCCGTTCACAATGTCGTCCACTGGAACCGCTCCAGCGCATCCGCGACGGGGAACACAAGCACTGACCTTCATAACTCCCTGACAAACACGCAGTGCTCTTCTGACAGCAAACATTTTAGAGAATTTAGTTACCGTGACTTCAGGGTTAAGACAGAATACAGCTGGAGAAAGGTGAATTATGCAACAGGTACAAGAGTGTGGCAGGTGACGAGTACAACACTGGGAGCATCACCACAGTAAACAGAAGGAATTCCGCTCTTCTTCTCTTCTGTTACGCGACGTGATTCATTACCTGCCGCTTGAGCTTTACTGGCACCTACTGCGAGGAAGTACAAACTACACTCAAACTATATAAGACCGCAGAAAATCCCTCGTTGCGACAATAAAACTGTTATTTTTCAGCTGTAAGTTACTTTAGATGAGGGGTGCCCAAACTTTTTCTTATGAAGGACCAAAATCCAAGCTTGATTGAGAGCTGTGGGCCAAAAGTAAATATAGAAAACTGTATTACATTAAAGTAGCCATAGGTAATTTCCTAATTTAAAATTTATAAATATTTTTTTTTTAATTACTTCAACCGTAGGTACTCATGCATTCTCATTTGATTTTTAAAAATGTATATTATTTTAACGAACTTAGTACAATAAAACCTTTTTAAAAAAGCATTTTAAAAATCCAAACGATGGAGTTCAATGCTGAATAAAGTCATGCTGAACCGTCTTTGCTTTGATTTGCATGTTGTTGTCTTCTATTTTATTCGTTAAGAGACAGTATATATATTATTATTATTTTAAAATCTGATTCATTTACAGCATTTAATTGAAATATTTAATTTCAGGCTGCTTTTTTGTAGCTCAACAATAAAACATACAAACAAACAAACAAACAAACAAAGGTTACATTAAAATAAACATGAGAACCTCTGTTAAAGGCATTCCCCAACCCATCCCAATCCTTTTCCCTCTAGCGAACCAAATCAAAGGATACAAAGGGCCACCTTTGGCCTAGTTTGGGCATCTCTGGTTTAGATTAAAAAGTAACTGAGATATTAGATAAAAAAGTAAAATAGATATTAGTTAATTTAAACATTTTCTTACACATTTTTAAGATCAAAAGTTGTATATTTGTAACTGTACTTATTCGATATTAATTAATGCTTTATTAATTAGTAATATTATTGTTAACAAATTAGACCTTACGTTAAATTGTTAACTAGTGTTACCTAATTTACTGGGAACTATTATGTTACACTAACTAGTGTGTAAAATGGTGAGTAGGTAAAATATTGTTGCTAATATATATATATATATATATGTTGGTTGCATTTTAGAGTCATATTTTAAGCACCATTTTTTTGCTGGACTAGCTGGTTGGATGGTCATCATAACCAAGTATTTTGATGTGCAAAAAACATTTTCTAAAGATTTAGAATAAAGAAATATGAGAACAATACCTTTTTTTAAACACAAATTTATTACATCATATATCATTAAAAAGTAATCTGTTAAAGTTTTAAATTAAAAACTGGCATATTGTCATATCATTAATTTAAATAATAAACTGGCTAGCACATTCAATTTTCCTCAGTCACACTGAAGCGACAGCCAAAGCCTTCTTCGCTGGGTTATTTTCACAATTTATTATGGCAGAGCAGTCAAAATGGGACAATTGAGCTCAAGTATCGGACAAATTCTGGACCTTTGTCAGTGGGGGGTGGGTCTTTCAAACCACCTGAACCCCCACTGCCTACGGGCATGAATGCATTGTATTTTCTTTGTTTTGTTTTGTTTTCTTATTAGTTGATGTGAATTGTTTTATTGTCATGTTGTTTTGTGTTGAGAACACTTACCAGAAAATACAGTTTTAAGTAGGCTATGTTTTTATTTATTTTTTTCCAGTTACAAACTAATTTAATAATTACAGTATAATAGTTTGCATAATACAATTGGTTGATATGCAACCATTTATAAAATACAGTCACAGTTTTTCCCTTTAATCCTATTACCGACAGGCCAGTAGCCAGCCTATTGTATGGGGCAGTTCTTTTTCTCAAAAAGCAAACCTTTTTGCAGTTATTCGACTCTTTTTCTATTAAATTATGAGGTTCAAATACTGCATTTTAGTGAAATTTTTAACACAAATTTTTGCTGGATCACCTTGTCATATGGTGATTATAATAACCACACTTTTTGATGCAACAAAAGTATTCCCTACATTTTTGTCAAAGTGTTTACCATACTATTTTACCATGTAGTGTTTATTTACAAATGGGCATTTAAACTGTAGTCTATTACAGTTTTATAAATAATGCTCTGAGTTTAGAATTTATTTTTATTAAAAAATGTTGAACGAAGAAATGTGAAAATATGCTTGTTTTTAAAATACAAATTTATTATATTCCATCATTTATAAAAAAACAATTAGGAATATTATTAAACTTGTTTTAAAAATAATAACACCTGTAGCCTATAGCAAATAACAAACTGGCCAGCTCATTTCCTCAGTCAGAATTCATCCAGTTGAATAATTAAAAATTACATTTGTCTTATATATTTGCCTTATATCAGTTATTTCTCCAATTTATGATGGCATACTGTCAAAAATGGCACAAATGAGCTTGTATAGCAATCAAAGTCTGGACCATGTCAGTAGCGGGGTGGGTCTTCCGAACCACCTGAACCTCCCCTGATACGGGACTGACCTATAGTATAATGCAGAATTGCACAATAAAAATAAACAGTGAAGTGAAGGATTATTAAAGTAGCAATTTAATCTATTTTTGTTGCATTGTAATGTAAATAAATCTGAAAAACAATCAAAAGTTATTTAAATTAAGCTACACAATGTTGTGCGATGTTGTTTCAAATATCTTATAACAAGCCGCTTAGGGCCCCGGGGAATTAGGGGGCCCTGATCAATGCCAAGAAGCCTATATTAATCATGTGACTCTTTTATAATTTTTCTATCACATGTTGTCAAATCTGTCTATATATAACCATTAAGATTTTAATGTTATTACTTCTTTTCTAATCCGAGGCCCCCAGGAACGTTCCTACTGTACTGCATATGCAAATATTTAAATTAAATCATATGAATCACAAGTATGGCTAATTAACTGTACATAATTTGTGAACGTTTTTATTTGTGAATTTATTGTATTTACTTTTACATTAAGTAGGTTAATATATATTTTAACATGCAGTTTATTTACCACACACACACGCACGCACGCACGCACGCACGCACGCGCACGCACGCACGCACGCACACACACACACACACACACACACACACACACACACACACACACATATATATATATATATATATATATATATATATATATATATATATATATATATATATATATATATATATATATATATATATATATATAAAGTGTTTTGAGTTTTAATGCTATGGCCCCATACCTGGAATTGCTTGGAGCCCCTAAATCACTAAGTCCCCCCTGCTAATAACAAAATGTCATTTTGATCAAAACCGCATGGTCTAAAATGGCGTTTTTCACAACAATGTTTGCTTCACGTCATTCAACAGCTCTAAAAAGAATAGAAAAAAAAAACAATTCTTGGTATAAAGAACATCTTAATATGAAACTCTTTCCTATGAAACTCTTTACAACGTAAATAACATCTTATGCACTAAAACATTCGTCAAGGGTTTTTCACGGAACCATATGACAACTTTTGTAAACAAAGTGAAGGTTAAACCCGATATCAACAAACAGCAGCGTGCTCGAATACTACACTGAATAAGGAAATGAGCAACAAAGCTAAAAGTCAAACAAATTAAAAGTCAGGAAGAGTGGCGAAACGTTTCAAATGCGGAAGATGTGTGTTGACGGAGCTCGCGCGCTGTTTACAGGCAGGGGCCCCCGCTGTGAACGCGCGTCTGCGGACTCGCACTGAGCACTGAGCAAACTTATCTGGATGGAGATCGTTTGTTACATAACCAACTGGAAATAAAGTCACTGGACTGAATCGACACATCAACGCTGGGGTTTTACTTTAGGGCCCCCCACTCATTCTCTATCGCAGCGAGTGACAGAGGGTGGGATAAACAAAGCTCCTGTCACCTCTCTCTCTCACTCTCTCTCTCTCTCGATGCCCAAACAGAGGCGGAGGTCTCTGAGAGAGGCGGTGTGCTCCCGGTCGTCTCCGGTTTGCGACGGATCAGGGAGAGGAGGAGGAAGAGGAGGAGGAGGAGGACGCGCAGGAAACTTTTCATCCACACAGATTTGTGATGATCAAGCACAGATGGCGGAACAGTACAGCGGGCAAGCAGGCGTTCTCTCGGACAGTCACCCGGGGAGAGGGTGCCAGGTGCCGCAGGTGACCATCACGTCGGACGGGGACTCGCGGGAGATCACTGAGGAGGATCTGGAGGAGGAGGTGAACGGAAGACTGCGACGCAAACTCTCCAACTCCTCCATCTCCTCTAATGGCTCCTCTACGGCGTTTGACGAGTCGGAGGATGACTTGCTCAGCGACAACGAGACCAAGAGCAAAGGCATCGTGACTCTGGAGCATTTGGGGGACTCGGTGGACTCAGCAGAGGTGAGTGATTCACATGCTACAAGCAGAAAAAACAACGAGTTTAGAGAGGTAGCAACTCGGATATTTGGTTGCAGGTTTGGTCTTGTATGAAGGGAAACCTGAGCTAGTTTCTCCTACTCCTGTGAATGTTTGTCAGTATTGCAACACTGTTAAAAACAAAACATAGTGGTTCTTTTCAAGGCTCTGGTGGTTCCACAAAGAACTTTTAACATCTATGGAACCTTTCAATGCACAAGTACATACTTGTTTCCAGTTTCGAAATGTGCTTTAGTGTATTCAAATGTTTGTGAGATTTGTTTTTCACAGGTTGTTTGGGGAACCAAAATGTCCTAGTTCTTGTGGAACTGTGAAAGTGTATTTTTTTGGAACTTTTTAGTATTGTACTAAATGCCCTTTATTTGGGGAGGTGGAGATTATTAAAATGTTCCTTTATGAACTGTTCACTGAGTTATTTAAGGTTAATGTTTTGTGGGGAATCAAAAATGGAACTTCTATTGCAATGCTGCAGAAACACTGGATATATTTTATAAAGTTGACCACTGGCTGTTTTGGCTGCAAAAAAAAGTTGTTAATTTCCAACATTTTTGCCCTCCAAAGGAAAAATCATTTAAATAATCTATAACTATGTCATTATAAACTTATAACAAAACCTAGTTGTGCGTAATGCTATAAGACTGGAGCTGTCACACTCAAACCTTATAGAAGTTTTCATAGGCTTTTAAAACACATTTTAGAAACAAAAAAATAATGAAACAACAAAATATAAGCTTTGTGCTATAGCCAACCATTTATTATGTATTATATACATATTATACAGTATTAAATGGTTTTCTGTCATTTTGAATATGCATTTTTATTTCTATATGACCTAATTAAAATAATTCTGAAAACACAAAACAGCATCTAGAAAATATACGTGTTTTATTATGTTTAAAATGTTAATGTTTGTTTTACCCTAAAAAGGTCTGATAACATTTCTTCCAAATTTAAATGTTTTTCTTGTTATAATGTGTTTTTTTAGATTACCAAGCCTTTTCATTTATTGTGATTTGAAAGCAATGTAATATTGCTTTCTTACCTCCTCTGAATTTAAAACATTGGCATGTGTCTGAAAACATGTTACCTTTTGTATTATTCTGTGTAAAAACCATTTCGTAAATGACAATGGTAATATTTTAATTTTTATAATGCTTTTTAGTTTATGAAGCTTTTTCATTTATTCTGTTTATAAATCAATGCTATTTAACCAAATATTGCTTTCTTACCTCTTCTGAATTTAAAACAATGGTATATGTCTGAAAACATGGTACCTTTTTATTATTCTATGTAAAAACCATTTTGAAAATGACAATACTGTTACTTTAATTTCAGAAGAAATATCATAGTTTACTTTACAGCGTAAAACAAAAATAAAATTTCACTATAAATCGAAACTGATTATATTTAAAAGGTCCTTTGATTTTTTCCATGCTGCATATTTAATATATTGTTTTATATTAATATGTAGCATATATTACGTAATTTTAACTCAAAATAATACAAAACAAATCTAACTAGGTCTTCGACCTTATTAAAATAGGTGTGAAACCTAAATGCAAACCCACATCTAGAGCAACACACATTGGTTTAAGTGGACATATGACTCATTACCATATAGTTATAGTGTTTTTTAGTCCCTGTCCTTAATTTTAAATATATATATAAATATACAGAAAAAATATTCAGTGTTTGTTGTGATTCATTACTTATATGGTAAATATAGACTTTCCAGTGAATTAAAATAGGACTATATTATTATTATTATTATTATTATTATTATTATTATTATTATTATTATTACGATCTCTTTTTAAAATAAGACTATTCGAAACCAGTCATGAGACCAGCAATGAGGAACTGTTTTGTTATGAAACCCTTTTTTTAGTCTGTTCTTGAGTCACCAAATTAGTCTTTTGATACCTGTCTCTGTATGTTGAGAGCTTTCATTTCTACATACAGTAGGCATTAAAATCAATAGATTGAAATTGGCACATTTCCAAATAACTTCAGCATTCACGCATGATATGTTCCATTCGTTTGTTGTAAAGACTCATGCGGGGTCATCATGATGGTATTTGCGTGGGTGTTTCAGATAATTGTTCTAATAACAAAATCATCTCTGTTCATCATGTTGTCAAAACCGCTGTATGATGTGACATGACACATGACATCGGCAGCTAGATTTGGATCAGGAAGCTTTTGTACATTCTTTTCTGATGTATTTGCTGTTGTGTGTTGTGAAAACATCCATGCACAGCAGATCAATATGTTTTTTACCCCCTTATTGTTTACAAAGTAGGCTGTTCAGAATTTTTATCGGAATTGTTTATATTTTGTTTGCATTAAGTATCTTCGATGCAGTTTGAGTTGAACAAATATCAGAGGCGTGCAGCTTTAATAAGCTGGCAGCACTCTGAGTGGTGAAATAACAAGCTCAACAGGCTTAACTGCTATGTGCCAAATCTTTTTTTTTCTCTTGTGCATACTTGCATGTTGTTAATTTCATTAGTGGTGACATTTGCAAATTGTTTGGAAAGTAGTTGTGTTAGTGAATGGTACAATCACTATTGATGCTTTCTGAATGTAACTGATCTATGCTTAAAAAACAACTCGGTAATAGTATTTTAATGGTCCATTTTTTGATGTTGACTGTAAGTACTGTAAATACATGTCAACGAACACTCATTATTTAGTATTAGTAGGCTGTTAGGGTTAGCCAATATAGTACATTGACAAGTTACATATAGTCAGTAAAATATAAGTCAAATAAAGATAAAGTTAACAAAATAAAGTTACATTTATCAAGCAGACATTTTTTTTCTTATAAAGTCTTGCA
Organism: Danio aesculapii; assembly: GCF_903798145.1. Taxonomy (NCBI): domain Eukaryota; kingdom Metazoa; phylum Chordata; class Actinopteri; order Cypriniformes; family Danionidae; genus Danio; species Danio aesculapii. The sequence goes on along the minus strand of NC_079451.1, from coordinate 21,156,028 downwards.
AAATTAAACTTTTAGTCATCAGAATGTCTAAAAGGAAATATCAAAATAAAGTGTTAGCAGATGTAAATAAATCAACTTAACCTGTCTCCAACTCAGCCAGCATAGACATAGATATTAAAGATAATGGCCTAAGTCCCTTTAAGACGTTTCACTTGGTGATCATCTTTGGCATGCCTCTCTGGCAGTCTTGCATGTAAAGCTCCTGTCAGTTTGAATGGAAAAAACCCCCCATGAAAATTCTCGAAAGTTGTTTGTCAGGCTTACCATTATATTTTAGATTTGATGTCATGGATGAAATCTGGCAGCACGCATCTCAGAAATGTTCTTCCTTATGCTCAAACACCATTTAAAAACAATATTTTTCAGTTTTTTATTATTATAGAATATTTAGTGTTTCTTCTCAATTTAAAATATATGTGTAACTAAAATTACAGTGGCATGAAAATAGAGGTTGAAGCATCTGTAGCATACAGTAGATTTAAACAGTAAATCAGTGGCTGCCTTGCTATAAAAACAGTAGTAATGCTGCATTGAAAAAATATTGGAATTGGAAAAAACAGACATTATTATATTTTGTTTTTCTGCGATATTTATATGAAGAATATTTCAACAGATTACATGAATAGCTCAATATGGAAATAACTGATGATTTTATGAGGGAGCGGATCTGTATAAAACATTTCTTGATTTTACACTTTATTAACACTTTATTTTACAGTGGATATTACATATGTTCATAGCAATTACTCTAGTAATAACATTATAGATAATTACACATAGCTTACCCTAATTCTAACCTAACCATATCAAAAGTATTTGTAGTTAAATAATATACTTTGTACTTAAATGTATAGTTAAATGTAACAAGGATATTGGAAAATGAAGTGTAAACAAAACTGAAGCATCGATAAATACAAAAGATACAAATTAAATAAACAGTGCTTTATGTTTTTCTGCACTGTAAGTAAAGGCTGGGTTCCACACAATTCCTTCATGTTGCCCCAACACAAATTTATTAAGTTAATTAAATAGTTTTTACAAATTTAAGTGGTTTGAACTTAACCCCCCCCTCCCAAAAAAAACAAACAAACTAAGAATTGTGTTGTTGTGTTCAGTTTGAACAAGTAGCAAAAGTACATAAATAAAACACCCAGTGGTCTTTACTGTAGTAAATTAAATACAATAGATCATTGTTTAAACTACAAATATAAAACAGGCGTTAAAAGCATGCACAAATGATACAATTTCACATTGTTATGGGTAAGTTTAACACCAAATTCACATATTTTTTGAAACTGCTGCCTGGTCAACTGTCAACATAATTGACAGCATAAGAAACAATGTATGGTGCTGCATTAAGTGGAGTAATGCCAATCAGATATCATATTCAATTCAGTTCAATTCAAGTTTATTTGTATAGCGCTTTTCACTATAATTATTGTTTAAAAGCAGCTTTTAACAAGGTGCATGTTATTGCATTATTGTTATTAGTTACCATAATGCAGAGTTCAGACTGCATGGTTTTAGCCCCGATTTTTCACTTGAAATCACAGGCAAATCGGTGCTCGTGCACGTGAGTAATAATCACACAGTGTGAATTATCAAAGACGCCCTCTGAGAGAATCGCCGATGCCTGTGAGATATTTGGCATGTTAAATATCTGGAGCTGTCGGCGATTCAAATCATGTCGTGTGAATGAGTTCTGATTGAAAGTAACATCGGCAATCACCTACAGCCAATGAGAAAGCAGCATCCACTAGCATGGGTACCTGCAGGCCAGCGGGAGGTTAGGGTAGACGTTAAAAGCGTTATCAGTTTATTTGGATCCCAAGAAATGGAGGAAAAACTAGTGGACAAACTAGTGGAAAAACTAAGTACATTTTCTACCCCACTAAACGCTTCTTTCTCATTATGTAGTTGATAACAGAATATATACTACGTGACCTTGCATTGTTTCCATCTCACTTCTTGCGTGTTTGGTTGTGAGATGTAGTTTGGACAAAGTTGTCTGGAATTTTCCTATTTTAAAGTCATGCAGTGTGAAACCTCCTGTCACCGGTCCATCTTGCAGTGTAAACAGCACAACGGAACGCTAGCCCAGATAGTCATGCAGTGTGAAAACATCCGTGACCCGACTACTTTGAAAATCTTGCAGTCTGAACTCGACATAAGTTTATTAGTTACTATTATTACTAATAAATATAACAGAGTGATGTCAAAACATGGAATAATAATACACCATGGCTTCCCTGTTTTTTATTTGGGGCTTTGCAATGTGGGTATTTCAATGAAAGAGCAAAATAAGGTCTGTGGTAGACACAACTTGACTATACTTGAATGTTTTGTTCCACAACATAAACCACACAGACGCACACCCCAACAGTTCTTATCTTACTTGAAACCTAAGTTGTATAAATACACACATTACAAATTTTCAATATGGATTCTTGTTTAGATTATAGAGCTTGAGCAATACATTAAATTATTTGCAAGTTCCATTTACCACAGAAGTTAATTTAATTGTTAATATAGAAAACTCTTAGCACTGAATGGAAAGCAGCTGTTACAAATCATTTGTTCTTTTTGTCAGCTAATGTTCTTGTTATGGCTTCAGTGCCAAAGTAACATTGAATTCACTAGTCGCTTCAGATCTGTATAAATACAGATAAATACAGGGTAAATGTAAATTATAGGGCTGTTTTTTAACCATTTTTACAAGTAAAGATGTACAAATAATATGTTTAACACTTAACAGACACTTAAGAGTGCTTAACATATCTAACCAATCATCTCCTAACGTTTGTTTCTCGCCTCTGCCATGTCTGTGATTATAGTCAATGGATGTCTCATGCGTTGTGCTCATTCACAGCCATAGAAGGCCTTCGCTGTCATTGTACTTTAAACACTTTGCCTCTGTAAATCTAGACGCCAAGTCTGCACAATATCTCCCTGCCGCTTTTCGGAGAGATGCACATCTTGCACTGAATGAACTGATCAATGTTGATCTTCTTTGTCACAATAAAAGTCAAACTCAATGACACGGTAGAAAGCCATTCAGAGACTTTAAATTGAATGTTTGTGCAGACTTGTTCCAGACATCTATTTAGAGAAAGAAAGCACATATGGTGTCACAAAGTGACAAACACTTTTTATCAGCCCGTATCAAAACATAAACTCATTGCCGCTTGACATTTAAGCAGAAGCCACAGTGTAACAAACAAGTTTCCATCTGCAGTTTGATGGTGAAGCAACTTCAGGTCAGTTTTAAGACCTCACTGTAGGAATTATATGATTGAAATGGAATGTTTCTAGAGTAGAAGCACATTTTAGTTACTAAAAAGTAGAGTAGGCAGAAGGAAAAAACATTTCTCTTTTATGTCTTATACTAGCAAATGAAGCCCACCAAATGTGTCGAGTTCAACTTTTGGTTTTAAATTTTTTTAAATGTGTATATAATGCCATAAATGTCTCATGTTTGTATTTACTGCATTCTTTAAGGAAAGCAATGGATGTGTTAGGTCTTTTTTTGTGATTTGGTATGTGATATGTTTATTGTAGGTAAAGCTTTTTATGTTTTAATAGAAACATGTCACACTTTTATAAAACGTGATTGGTGGTTGTTTGAGTGTTGGCACCATGATGTTTGAGTTGTCTGCATGACTGTCCAGTTCAATATTTAGTTATGGGTGTGTTACAAATGTGTGTGTGCACAGCTCCACAGAGTGCTGGGTATAGCCTTTGGTTTATGGCTTTTCTCTGTATTTATACAGGGCCATACGCACGCAGTGTGCTTGACTTTAAAATGATGTGCCGTCTGGATCTTGTCCAACTCTCCAAAGCAGTTTTATGGACTATGTTCAGTTTAAAGGCTCAATTATAATTGCGTAAAGAGGGTTTTCAAACCAGCTCTTGTACCTGAAGGGTGACTTAAGCAAGTTGGCAAACTTGATTCATGCATGAAGAAAGTAACAAATGAGTTTCTTTCCATGTCAAGTGGAAGAACAAACACTGCACTTCAGCTACACCCTTACGATTTCAACACCCACAGTATACACTTCGCATAAGCAATTTAAAAACAAAAAAATAAACAAATAATAAGATGGAAATAACTAAATAAAATAAGTAAACTAAGGCCATTTATTTAAGCGTTTTACTGCCAAATAAATGCTAATTACAGACTAACACACACAGTGGACCTGGGCTATTAAACCAAAGTCATTTTAATGAATTGAATCAGTTTAGCTGAAAAAGTAAGTGGGCAATAATGTGCCCACCCTATTAATTTATTATTTTTTAGAATGTGTAGCATTATCAGTGCATTTCTTATGGGATAAATCCACCTCTGAATTCAGGACATTTCAAAGTGTGAACAGTTAGTCATGGCCACCATATTGAGAAGAGTCATTCCAACCTGAGCCCTTCATGGGTCCAAGTGATGGGCACAGTTGATTATTTGCCCATGTTTAAAAAGCGAAACAAATGATGCAAATCAAGTTTTTAGGAATAGTTTTTTGGTTTCATGCAAGTCATCCCTTCAAAATTCTCACATGGGAGTCTATGGACCAATAAACCAAGACTTCCATGCAGATTAATTTGATCTATTATCATTAAGTGTAAAAAAGTGGCATCACATTTAAATCTATACACAGTGAGTCAGGTTTATTATAACTAATCACACACATATCTGTTGAGATTATGAATACAATGGTCAATCAGAAGAATTAGTCACAGGGTTTACACAGATACATTGAATTTTGTTACTGTAAGTGCACATTGACTGGATTCTGTGTGCTCACAAATTCTGTCATCATGAACAACAAACTGAAGATACACTGTAAAGGCGAGGTCACACTTCCATTCATACGTATGAGAATGCACCAAACTGGAAACACAAACTTGTGCGACAAGTTTTGCATTTCGTGAGATTGTCAAACGCTGACCTGCGGATTCACATCATGTGAATGCTTGAGATTAATAAAAGATCAAAACACAAGCTCTCTGTACAGAAATGTAAATTATGGAGCATATATCACTCGTTTGGTCAGTGTCATCTTGTTTTAACCTGTAGCTTTTTGTAGCACCATCTGATTTGATTTCACAAGCTGAAATTCTAGTGCGGTCACAGCTTTTATAAGACATTAATTTCTTAAGCGATCAAAACAGCAGCTTTTGTGAAAAAGAATAATTAATGTTGTGGACTCTTCGATATGATTTGTAATTTCCCCACACACCATTGTTAAAAATACGTTTTCTATGAATCAACTTGAACAATTATTATAATTCTGAATTGTTCAGCTCTTTACATCTTTGTACAATAAAAATACTGAAACATGTCATTGATAACAGTTTAGAAAGTAGTCTGAGTTACTGAAATAACTGGTTAAATGAAATTATACAACTATTAAATGCTTTATCGATTAACATTCTAATATGTCCAGTTATTTTCAGATAAACAAACAGCTAAAGTATAGTTTCACGTCTCCCACCAGTGCCAATATACAGCCATATCGCACTGCTACTCATGTGATATTGCTCATATGAGTGCCTACTGAGGGACTACTTTCTTCCTCCATTCATTCACATCTGCAGATGACGTCAGAACAGCAGAAACCATTGCTACTTCACACACGTCACTTTAGAGCTAGTGTTTGAATGATTCTCTAGCATAATATCTAAAGTGATGACAGGTGATGAAAACAGGTGATTTTGCTGACATTTTAAGATTATAAGGCTGAATGGCATGGAATGCCATCAGTCTAGAGACATTTCCCAGTATTTCTCTGTTGCAATGGGGAGATCACAATAATTGACCCTGAAAAAGCCAAAGCAAACACTAGCAGATTACTATGGTTTAAATACAGCACTACAACATACAAAGGAAAGAGATCGACTTAGAATCTCACTTTTTAATGATTTGATCAGTTGAAGTTTGTAGTTTTACGCTGAGTTTTTCTCCTCTAAGGGCTTATTATGCGGTCTCTGTTGCCATCTTGTGGTGGAGCGTCAACCGTCTTTGCTCTGCTCACTATGATAGGCTGATGGATTGCGATGCGCTGTATCTCAGAAATGATAAATATTTAAAATAGGCACTCTCCTTATAAATAAACTGCATAGTTGCAATCTAAACGACTACATTCTCACGTAAAAGGTACAATATGTTGTCCAACAGCTGCAATATTTGTCTAACTGTGGTGAGTTTACTGATCTGCTGTTACTCTATGTGGGGGAAGTAATACAGAAGGGACTGGTGTACCTACACACACACACACACACACACACACACACACACACACACACACACACACACACACACACACACACACACACACACACACACATATATATATATATATATATATATACACACACTAAAAAATGACATTGCTATTTGTTTAAACTACTTAATTTTAAATGAGCTTAAACAACACAATTCTTGAGATTATTTGGGACATTTTCTTATGTTAAATCCATTTAAATTTGTAAAGACTAATAAGATTACTTTATTCCTTTAATTACTTAATTTAAACTTTAAACTTAATTAAACTTAATTTCTTTATGTTGTCCCAACACAAATTGATTATGTGGAACCCAGCATTTTTTTTACAGCGTATATCAATACCAATACCCTTAAAATCAATACCAGGGGGCAAAGAATATTATAATAATAGTACAAGAGAAGTACATTTCTGCTTGGAAGATGAACCCTTCGAAAGAATTAGTGCATTAAAAGAGCCCATTAAAATAGAACCCAGCCAAATAAAGTGAACTGCATTATAAACTGAGACAGCAGTTCTGAGGGAATGATTTGAAAGGGTTTCCAGTATGCTCTTCTGAAATGGGCAGCAAACCAGATGTCTATGTCATGAGCTGAAGTGCGAGATTCACAGCTCATCTGAGGCTGTCTGTGCGCATGTATGTGTGTGTTTGCATGCGTGTGTGAGTCACACTCTTAAAGAACATTTTGCTTGATTAATCAAAACACTGAGTTGGTTTCGTTTTTCTGTTCACTCTTCTGCTTTGGGGTGCAGATTTCTTATCAAAGGTTGAACATTTAAAATATTTGAGTATTTGAAACATTTAATGCACTTCATTCCTATATTTATTGATAATTCTGTTCATTTTGTTGCAGCAAACCAATGCCTGGTGGAAACTAAAGACCATTGTCAAGTGCCCTTTGGTGGCTTCACAACGAAGACGGCTGTCTTGGGTTCAGTTAGCAGGCCATAAAGGTAAGACTGTTCTAGTCTTACATTGTAGATTGATATCCATGTTTCAGTTCCATATTCAGATATTTTACACAGTATCCTGGTTAAATGCATATGGCAGTGTTTTGTTTTGCACATAGAAGTGTGAAAAAGCGACAAGTAATTCAATAATTTATGGCGATTATATATTTTTATAAATTCAGTTATCATTTTTATTAATACGTTATTTATTAAACCGAATCAGGCTGGAAGTAGCTTTTCAAACTACTGCTGTAGTTATTTTATATATATTTTTACAAATATTATTGAGTAACTAAGTTTCATTAAAACTGTTATTTTGCCATTTATATTAGAATTTTTAATCATGTTTGCATATATTTTTTATTTTATACTTAGATTTGGGTATTTTAATTTGAAGTTAGACTAAATGTAAATGAGAAACATTTCCTTGGCAATAATCTTAAAATAAAAGAAAACAATTTGACAAGTTGTTTAGGAACGGTTTTTACTCAGAAAGTGTTTGTACATTTCAGAAATTATTTTAAGCCAGCATTCTCTTTTAGGGATTTACACCTACCTAACTTTAAATAGTTACAGTTCCTGACCCCAGTGAGCAAACAAAAATTAGGTATAATCGAAAAGAAGACACTTTGAGCTGTACTATGGTCCATCTAAAACAGGGATGCCCAAACTCAGTCCTGGAGGGCCAATGTCCTACATATTTTAGTTCCAACCCCAATGAAATACACCTGAACCAGCTAATCAAGCTCTTTCTAGGTATGCTAGAAACTTCCAGTCAGGTGTGTTAAAGGAAGTTGGAGATGAACTATGAAGGATACTGGCCCTCCAGGACTGAGTTTGGGCAAAAAATATAAAAAGTTATTTATTAGTAATGAGAAAGAAAAATTGTACTGTGTTCAATATTTGTTTTTTCACATACAAACACAGGAAAATTAATTAATTATTATTGTAATAACCTGGAAAATATGCCTTGAAAGCCAAGTGTCTCGTTTGTTTATATTTCAAATTTGATGAAGATAGCATGCAAAATGAGATTTCTGCAAAAAGTTATCTGAGACTATATCAGTGTTATTCCTCCCTCACTGTCAGAGGAACCTTCCCAAACTAAAACAGTAACAGTTGCTGAATAACTTGGTTTACATTCACAGTTCATGTGTCTTTGGACAGAAGACACTTTAGGCTTTACTATGCATCATCTAGTGCAGAGAAGCCCAAACTAGGTCCTGCGGGCCAAAGTTGGCCCATGGGAACCTTTGATTTGGCCCGCCATCCCATCAGAGAAGAGAAGTTTGGGGTTAATACCTTTAATACACATTGTCATTTCTAGTTTAACATAACTTTTCATTTGTTTTTTTATTTTAAGCTACAAAAAAAACAAACTTTGATTGAAGGTCAAAGGTTTTGATCAATTATATGTTGTAAATTATTATTATTATTATTATTATTATTATTATTATTATTATTATTATTATTTTTTTTTGTAATGAACATCCTGTTGCTCAACAGATACACCACAACTCAGAAATCCTCAGTGAGCAAATTAAGGCAAAGGGAGGCGCAGCTTGACTAGTGTATTCGGCATGAAACTCCATTGTGTCATAGATGGAATTCCTATGTTTTCATTATAATAGGTTAATTATAAAGTGTAAAAAAATTAATCAAATGCATGCTTTCTATCAATTTTGAAATAAATGAGGTCATTATATATGGCAACTTTGTTATAGAGCTTGATATAGTTACCTTTGGCCCAAGGCTCTTAATCAAGGTTGGTATTTGGCCCTTCATAACAAAAAGTTTGGGCATCCCTGATCTAGAGTTTATAATTCTCAAAAGAAAAAAGTTATAGATTCTTAAGTAATGTAAAAATTGCACTGCGCTAAACATTTTATTATTTCAAAAACAAATATATGAAATTAGTCCTGGACTAATAAAAATGGACACAAAATTGACACTGAAAAATTATTTATTCGTAAAACATATTTTGTCCAACCAAATATAGCCAATTACATATCATTTGATTACATTTTTTTCTTTGCCCTCAGTCAATCTCTCATTAAATTGTATTTGTGAAAGTAAAAGAGCCACTGATTTGAGCTCATGTGTTTTGTCTGTTTTATTGTCAACAGCTTTTTGTTGTAAATGTATAGGGAAGTACAGTCATTTGATACAAATTTAAGGGAAGTGGTTGTGACGCTAAAGACCGTAACAGTGTACATACAATCTTACTTATTTCAGTCAGCATTCCCTCTTATTTCTATCTTAATCTTTGCTAAACACGTCCAGAAATGAAACACATAATTCATTTACACTTTTTATCACCCTGAATGTGTGCAGATTGTGATTATGTAATATTCATATGATGAAGGCACAAACCCTGACTGAGATGTCAGACTCCGAGTGATTAAATGTGCATCAGTGACTCAATTGTGTTTGTTTTTGGGCTCAGGCAGCTTTAAAGCAGGCGATGAAGGCTCCATACTGAAGAAGTTCTCTGAAAACGAGAAGCGCTGTTTCGAGAGGCTCAAAGAGGATGCTTTACGTGGCTTTGTGCCCAGATACTATGGGTTAGTGGAGCGAGACGGAGAGCTTTTTCTCAAAATGACCGACCTGTTGGCCAGCTTTGATACACCCAACGTCATGGACTGCAAGATGGGAGTGAGGTACAGTCAACAAAGTGTATATAACCTATTTTTTAGCTAAATAAATAATGGAGATGCTTTAATATTTTATGTTTATATGTTGAATTTCTTTGTACTTCATTTCTTTATGACATGAGTGATACAAGGGGGGAAAACTACATATGACTGAAAGATCTGAATGTTATTACTTTTACATCTTTAATGAGTTTTTTTATGCTCCAACCAGTGTTTATTAGCATAATTGAGTGACTTTTTATTGTTAGCAATATTTTTAATTATTCATTTTAGACTATTTTCATTTTAGTTGTATTTGTTTTTTTTTTATTTTGTGTTTATTTGTTATTGTTTATTTATTTTTGTTTAAAATGTCTATTTAAAGGGGTGGTCCAGAGTGTATTTTTAAGGTTTGGTTGTGTTTATAAGATACAAAGCAGTGTGTGCTCATGCTTAATTTGTAGAAAATCACAAATTTTTTGATTATATACTGCTACTCAGCTAACACCAAAACGACTGTCATATTTCCTAGTTTCTCCGAAGGCCTGCCCTCAAGAGGCTCTGATTGGTCAGCTAACATAATGTGCTGTGATTCGCAGATCAGCTCCATGTCACTTGGAAAAGTGCAACGTTTTTAATAGCATGTGCTTTGCCTCTGTTCTGTAAATATTAATCAATCAATTTAGCTGTCAGCTGTATCAGTTTGAGCCTGAATCAGACAGAAAATGAAGAGGAAACAGCTGAACTTCATTCCTGCTCTCTAAAATAAAATCTGACAAGTATCTTTCATACATATTCGGGTTATAAGTAATATGAAGATTGCGGGTTTACAGGGGTTTGACGGATAAATATGAATTTGTATCTATATTGTTAACTATGCCAAAACAGCATTTCCCGTTGTTTACATCCTCGCTACAACACACCGTTAACACAAGAAACTATGCATGTCATTGATCAATTTTAACAAAAATAAATAAATACTTACAGGTGTCACTCACAATTTGCAGCTTCGTCTATTATGGTTGGAGCTGCTCCTTCTCTGAGGAGTTTTTAGCCAAATCCAGCACTGAACTGGGAGAGATTCTATATATTTCTAAATAAATCTATACATTTCTATATAATTCTCTAAAACATAATTAAAATTATATTGTAAGCACTTCTCATGTCCTTTGGAAGCCCAAATACAGAAACAGAACAAGCTCTGTGGAAGTGTTTGCACGGCATTTTAGCTTTCACTGTTTTAACATTACAGCCCCTCTGGCCACGCCCCTTCTCTGCGCAGTGTGTATGTGTGTGGTGAATGAGCGTAACTTGAAGCGTTTGTGATATCACTAACCCGGATGTTTTTTTTGTAGTCCCCCAACTTCGTTCACTAGTCGTTTGTTTGTTCATTATTATAGACAATAGACAATTAGCTCAAATGAAATAATAATGTTTTTTCAGTTAATTTATTCATTCATTCATTGATTCATTTTATTTTCAGCTTAGTGCCTTTATTAATCTGGGGTCGCCACAGCGGAATGAACCGCCAACTTATCCAGCATATGTTTTATGCAGCGGATGCCCTTCCAGCTGCAACCCATCTCTGGGAAACATCCATACACACTCATTCACACACAAACACTACGGACAGTTTAGTCTACCCAATTCTCCTGTACCGCATGTCTTTGGACTGTGGGGGAAACCGGAGCACCCGGAGGAAACCCACACTAATGCAGGGAGAACATGCAAACTCCACACAGAAATGACAACTGACCCAGCCGAGGCTTGAACCAGCGACCTTCTTGCTGTGAGGCGATAGCACTACCAACTGTGCCACTGCGTCGCCCATTTAATTTGTCATTCCATGTAAAAAAAAAGAATCACAGAATAAGAATCAGGTGGTAAAATTTAATGCTGGGTTATTGCCAAATGCGGCATAATGTATTCCGCATGAGTAAATTACATATAAAGTCGATGCAAATGTGCTAATAGGGGTAATTTATTACCTTAATCTACCTCAATGTCATCTATCGTGCAAGTTCAAATAATTAAACTCAAGCAAAAAATTTGCATAAGGGAAAACATCCGGTGAGTAAACCAGAAAGAGTCGTGTGGTACTTCGCATCTGGTGTGAACCCAGCATTAATTAGCTTTATCACTGTCTCTCCACTTCACCTATAGCTGGTGTATGGTGAGCGCACTGGCGCTGTTGTCCTGTGGCTGCCCTCACATTATCCAAGTGGATGCTGCACACTGGTGGGGGTGTGGAGAGACCCCCTTCATGATTATGAAGTTCCCGTCTTTCGGATGAGATGTTAAACCGAGGTCCTGACTCTCTGTGGTCTTTAAAAATGGCATGGCACTTCTCATAAAGAGTAGGGGTGTAACTCCGTTGTCTTGGCCAAATTCCCTCTATCGGCCCTTACTCATTATGGCCTCCCAATCATCCCCATCCACCTAATTGGCTCTATAACTGTCTCTCCTCTACACCTATAGCTGGTGTGTGGTGAGGTCACTGGCGCCATTGTCCTGTGGCTGCCGTCACATCACACCCTCACGCCCTATGGACCACCACTTCCCCCACCCCCACCCCTCATGATTGTGAAGCGCTTTTATTGTTCTATACACAATAAATGCACTATATAAATACACATTACTTACTTACTTACATAAGGCAAAAACAATGCTGTTAACCACTGTAAAGTTAATGATTAATAAAAATGTAAAATAATGTGTTTATGCAGATTTCAAAAATGTAAATGACCATTTTAAATGGAGAGTTCACCTAAAAACAACAATTCTGGCAGCATGTACTCACACTCCACTTGTTCCTATCCGCTGAGGTTTTTTTTCTGTTGAACACAAAAGAAGATATTGTGAGGAATGTTGGAAGCTTGTAGCCATTGATTTCCATGACAGTGTAAGTCACTTATTTACTGACCTACTTACTCACCGCTGGTCTCCAACCGCTCTTTCCCACTGCAGACTTTGCTAGACCACGCCAGAAAAACAAAACCCATGAAGGTTCAGAACCACTGTAGGGAAATACAATAAACAGTGATTACATTTTCATTTCGGGGTGAACTTTCTTTTAATTGTTTTACAGCCTCCAAGTGTGACCAAGGGATGAATATACTATTAAATGATATTTTATTAAATATGTATAATGTTTATAATATTCAAATGATAAAACCTAATATATAATTATATCATATTTATGGGCGGCATGGTGGTGCAGTGGGTAGTGCTGTCGCCTCACAGCAAGAAGGTCGATGGTTCGAGCCTCGGCTGGGTCAGTTGGTGTGTCTGTGTGGAGTTTGCATGTTCTCCTCGTGTTGGCCTGGGTTTCCTCTGGGTGCTCTGGTTTCCCCTACAGTCTAAAGACATGCGCTATAGGTGAATTGGGTTGGCTAAATTGTCTGTAGTGTATGTGTGTGAATGAGAATGTATGGGTGTTTCCCAGTGATGGGTTGCAGCTGGAAGGGCAACCGCTGCGTAAAACATGCTGGATAGGTTGGCGGTTTATTCTGCTGTGGTGACTCCTGATAAATAAAGGGACTAAGCCGAAAAGAAAATGAATGAATGAATGAATAATGTTTAAAATATTCTAATTATATAACATAATATATAATTATAACAATATTTATGATGTTCAAAGAACACAATATTCAAAATCCTCAAATCAATTAAAAATGCATTTTAAAAACCTCATTGTCTCTTTATAGAGTCTCAAATCTCAACGGACTCTTTAGACAGATGATGTTTAATGCTCTGCGTTTATGTGCTGTGCATGATGAGTGCTGAAACACCTGTTCTGGGAGCTGATCTGCATCCTGTCAGGGTGGAGCTCTTGAAGAGAGAGGCTCTTTGACTGCAAACAACAATATCAACCACTTCCTGTGCACATGCAGACTTAACACACATGCAGGCACAGGGTGTCCCTCAGGGCTTCCTTCTCACACACTTCACGGATCCGTCTTACACACTCAGATATTCGGTCTGTGTGTGTGTGAGAGAGACAGAGGAGTCCCTGGGTGACTTCCTCCTTTCATACAGGAAGTCAAGTAAAGTTCACACACTGAAAAAACTTAAAATGTCATGATGATCTGATTAACAGACAAACTAATCTAGAAAACAAAATTTGCTTGACCTTTTCACATATATAACAGGTCCTTACACTATAAAACATCTAGCGAATATAGAAAAACATTGCGTAATATACCAATGTACCACAAAAGATGATTAATGCCTGCTTCTATGTCACTCTTTTTAGCATCACCCAGCATTTTGAGCTGTACTAGTAAATAATAATAGGGACTTTAAGCAACAGCCACTGATGAACAATGGCATTCTCACCTTATATTGAGCATTCATGAATTTAAGGAACACTAATGCTGAGTTTACACCAAATTCGAATTTGTGTTCGCACAAGTCAATTACATACAAAGTCAATAGAAATAAAGGCAAATTTCACTGCAAATTTGGCACAGAATGTGCAGTTGTGTGGAATTGATCTCTTTAATTTCTTCTACGCAACGTTTCGCTTCTTCAACTCGAGCTGAAAATTCACGTGAGGCAAAAAACATCCCATGAGTAATCTAGAGCAAGTGACGTGATCATTTGTATATATTGTCTATTGATGTTTTTATTTAGTTATTATTTTTACAAATTGAGTAAAATTGGTGTTTTTTAACCCAATAATTACATCAGTAAATTAATCTACCTTAATTCTTTTATGAATAACTAAATGCAGCATTGTTCCTGTTTATAGTAGGGCTGGGCGATATGGCAAAAATGCAATCTCAATATTTCTTTTCCATATTGAAGGAAAACGATGTATATTTCAATATAAGTTGTTAATGTTTCCAGCTTTTAAAGAGTTCCCCAACAATGACTGAAGCCACAAAGATTAGACACCATTAAATAACATTTTAAACTATTGTTTATTAACAAAAACAGTTTACACATGATTTTTTGGAGAACCGATATTCTGTTATATACTTAAGATATGCAATATAAAATACAATATTCTGAAGAACTGTAACTGACAGCATATATACAGTACACAATAATAATTCCTTACATTTATATAGCGCTTTTCTGGACACTCAAAGCACTTTACACATTTTTTTTTTTTGGGGGGGGGGGGTCTCCTCATCCACCACCAGTGTGCAGCATCCACCTGGATGATGCGATGGCAGCCATATTGCACCAGACCACACACACCACTCACCAGGTGATTGGTGGAGAGGAGACAGGGTGATGAAGCTAATTATGATGTAGGGATGGATAGGAGATGATGGCCAGGGAGTCCACAAGACAGCGCTCACTAAGCAGTATAGAGTCCCCTTCATTATACTAGGGCGTTAGGACCCACACAGACCACAGGTTAAGCACCTGTTGCAGAGAGCTACTGTAGCTGCCTTTACAAATGAAATACACTTATAGCATTTTCTAAAGATAAGCAATTACAGAAATATTTTTAAATAAATGTTTTACTTAATTAAAAATGGTAAAAATAGTCATCATTAAAATAAACAACAGTTTTACTGCTGGCAGGAAAGTGAATCGAGCTTGCTAAACAATACTGAGTGGCATAGCATATCTCTAATATCAACACAATTACAGATCCCTGTTGTTGCGTATGTCTGCTGTGTGATTGGCTCTTAGATCAATATTGAGTAAAAACGTTCATAGCTTTTCAACAAAGCGACATAAATTTTATCGCGATTCGATATAATACCGTTTATCGGCCCAGCCTTAGTTTCTAGTAACTTTTTTCATGCTCGACTTCAGCGATGTAACTGCTTTAGGTCAAACAGAAAGTAAATGATAGTAATGATTGTCTAAAAGTACGAAGATACTGTGCAGTGCCAAGTAGTATAAAATATTGCTTTCCTTCTGATCCCCCACATTAGAAGTGGATGAACTTTATTTTTACTTAAGCTCCAGAACACATCAGTGAGAAGAACTGTTCATTGTTCACTGCAATTTACAAACAAGGCACGGTTTGACACTGTATTTTCAGAAATATTCAAACTAAAAGATGACGCTGTTGCAAATATATTGGATGCGAGAGCAATGTCACACCACTGAAGTGTGAATAACTGTTTTTATTATATGGAAATTTATTGCTGTGTCTGTTATTACAGATCATTTCATAAACCCTAAATCACAGCAGCGTCCATCCATCTATGAGAACAATATAAACATTCATGCAGAAGTTTACATTGTTCAGCTGTACTTTTAAAACATTTGAAATAAAGTGAAACTCTGAGCCTGTCATACTGTTTACTTCTGAGTCTACAATCCAGCATGGATTTTCCAAACTGTGTTCTGATGATGGGGTCAAAGCAAGACAGAAATATAGCCTATATGACTTCTAGATTGTGGTGAGTTTTAATGTAAAATTCCTGATAATATTAAAAGTGGGCCTCAGAGAACAGCACACAATAGAAAAAGACATTTCATGACCCCTTTAACCCTTGTGTACTGTTCAAACTTACTACCCTTTCGTTATGTTAGTGGCTGTTTTTGCCCCTTTGACTTTCATTATAATGACATTTTTTGGACTGCAAAGCTATGACACCATATAATTATTCATTCTTAATTGTTGGTGGTTTTCCCTGTTGTCAAATGTGTCATTTTTGCTGTTGATCATCAGTTGGCATCATTAACCCTTTAGATAGATAAAAGCTGCTGGCTTTCATATGGAGCTCTGTCGAGTAAAACAGCAAATTATAGTGTTTGCATATAAATAATTATTAATTCATTCAATTTCTTTTCAGCTTAGTCCCTTTATTAATCTGGGATTGCCAACTTATCCAGCACATGTTTTACCCAGTGGATGCCCTTCCAGCCGCAACCCTTGCCTGGGAAACATCCATACACACTCAATCACACTCATACACTACGGACAATTTAGCCTACCCTATTCACTTGTACCGCATGTCTTTGGACTGTGGGGGACACCAGAGCACCCGGTGGAAATCCACACGAACGCAGGGAGAACATGCAAACTCCACACAGAAACGGCAAATGACCCAGCCGAGGCTCGAACCAGTCACCTTCTTGCTGTGAGGCGACAGCACTACCTACTGTGCCACTGTGTTGCCTATAAATAATTAATAATAATAATAATTCCTTACATTTATATTTTCTGGACACACACTTTACACACATTTTTGGGGGGAATCTCCTCATCCACCACCAATGTGCAGCATCCACCTGGATGACGCGACGACAGCCATATTGCGAAAGACCGCACACCACACATCAGCTGATTGGTGGAGCGGAGACGGAGTGATGAAGCCAATTATCATATGAGAATGGTTGGAGGCCATGATGGACAGATGCCAGTGGGCAAATTTGGCCAGGATGCTGAGGTTAAACCCCTACTCTTTTTTAAAGAACATCCTGTGATTTTTAATAACCACAGAGAGTCAGGACCTCGGTTTAACGTCTCATCCAAAAGACAGCGTTCACTAAGCAGTATAGAGTCCCCATCAATATACTGGGGCGTTAGGACCCACACAGACTATAGGTTGAGTGCCTTCTGCTGGTTTCACTAGCACCACTTCCGGCAGCAACCAAGCTTTTCCATGTGGTCTCCCATCCAGGTACTGACCGGGCGCACCCTGCTTAGCTTCAGTAGGCAACCATGTGAGAGTTGCAGAGAGCTAGCTGCTGGAAAACTAGCTGCTTTCTAAATACACTTACTATGTTTACTATGTTCTGAGAGCTGAGCTGCTTATTAAGATTTTCCCAGACATATCGTCACCTTGGAATTATAGGGTTCTATCTGCGTTCTGAACGATTTTGAGCTTCAAAGTTTTTGAATTCCATATAGAAAACAGTATGTGTGTAACATTTGTTTTTTAAATAAAAAGTCTTAAAATGTAAACAACATCCCAAAATGTCAATAAGTTGTCATTTAATCAGAATATGTCAATAACTCAATTTTGACAAAAATGTCAGATAGAACCTTATAACTCTAAGGTGACGATATAGATATCTCTCTCACACACCATATAGAAGCAGAGCCGTACAAATGACAAATTTGACCTCTTCCCAACATAAATAACCAGCAGCAACAATCATGTCATGGCTTTGAAATCAAAAAATCTCATTATAATGGAAGTCAATTGAGCAAAAAGAGCCATGAACATAAAGTAAATGTAGTAAGTTTGCTAACTTGCAAACTTTCGAAACATTTTCCCTATATATGTGTCAAAATAAGATTTGTCACCAAAATCATTCCATTTTCAGAAACACAGAGGAAGTTGTGGCCAAATTAAGACTTATAATCACCCCAGAGTGGATGAACACATCCCCAAAAGCACACAAGGGTTAAACGTCTAATTCTTCTGTCTTTCTGTCTGTTTGTTCTCTCTCAGGACGTATCTGGAGGATGAGCTGGTTCGAGCGCGGGTGAAGCCAAAGTTGCGGGAGGACTTGTATAATAAGATGCTGGAGGTGGACAGCGGAGCTCCTACAGCAGAGGAGAGGCAGCAGAAGGCGGTTACTAAACCACGATACATGCAGTGGAGAGAAAGCCTGAGCTCCACTCACACTCTGGGTTTCCGCATTGAGGGTATCAAGGTAGCCACAGCTTCAACAAATCACAGCCAGCAGAACTGACTCTAGATCAGCAGAAAAAAAAACTGAAAATCAGAGCTACACTGTTTTAATCAATCAATCAATCAATCAATCAATCAATCAAATAATCAGTCAGTGCATTTTCATTAAACAGCTAAATTATATAAACCACTATTACTATGTAACCACTAATACTAATGTCATATATAATATATTATTAATATAACAGCCATAATGAACTTTTTATATTGAACTATTAAATAAATACAACTATAAATATGAATGCAAGATGTGGATATTCTATAATATTAATAATATTTAACATTTTTTTTAGCAACAAAGCGGTATAAACCATTATTAATTATTAAAAACCTACAATATAAAAAAGAACTATTACTGCTAGAATACTTTATTACAATATTGTTTTGTTAAGAACAAATTGTAACTAACAATAATGTCAAAATTTATATAGTAAAAATATTATTATTAATCAAACTTTTCAGAAATAAATACAATCATGCATACATACATTGAACTAATAATATTAATATTATTTATTGAAACACTATAATGATATTAGTAATAAATAAATTATTATATATTATATAAAATATTACATATAATTTCATTAAAAGATTCCCTAGTATTGTTGATAATACATAATTAAGTAACACTTTAGTTTAGGTCTCAATTTATGCTATTAACTACTGGCTGATTATCTACCTATTATTAAAATATTAACTATTCACTAGTAATTATAAAGTATAATCTTATTCTGCACTCCTAATCCTCAACCTAAACTTCTTCCTTACTAACTATTAATAAACAGCTAATTAGTAGCTGATTAAGCTAGTAGTGTTAGTGAACTGTGAATACTGTGAATTGTGACCTAAACTAAATTGTTACCCATAATTGTTTTAATTTAACAACAAAATTATTATGTTGTATTTATATATTATATATAATATTAACATAAACTGTCCATAAATAAATCAACCAACCAATCAATCAAGCTAGTAATATTAAAAAACCATTGAAACAATATTTTAATATTAGTAATAAATAAATTATAATAAACATAAACAGTAAATCATAACTGATATATGCTGGTATTATAAATATTAATTATTAATATTCTTTACTATTAATGATAATACATCATTTTTATTTACACAACTGCTGTATTGACTATTAATACAATATAATATATTAGGAGCAAAAAATCTTGTTAAAAAATTTAAGTCCTTAAAAAACATAATCCTTATTTCCTTCCGCTTTTTCCGGTTCACTCGGCTTTTGAAAACATCAGCTGCACTAACCTAAAATTATTTGTCAGTAATACAAAAACATTTAGTTGTGTTAACAGAAGATTATTAATTGTCTGGAGAGGTGAACTACTGTTAGAAAACCGACTGAACATTTTTTTCTGCTGAACTAAAATGCCTGAAGTTGAGTGAACAAAAAAACATAGTCCATATTTCCTTTTTTCTCATGTACTCAACATTTTTTCTCACCTTTAATTGATAGGACAGTAGAGCGTATTGACAGAAAAGCATGGGGAGAGGAGAGAGATCGGCATAGGAATCTTGAGGCAGGAATCAAACTTGGGTCACCGTGAACACTGGAGTGCCATGTGTGGACTCAATAACTACCACACCATTGGCACCGATGTGTACGGAACTTTTAAAAACATCTGTTGTGCTGACCTAAAATGACTGAAGTTGAGTGGAAAAAAAAAACTCTTGTGGAAATTGGTACTAAGAAATAATACATTATCAGAACAAACATATCTCAATTGATAACAACAGGAAGGCCTGCATCACATGTGAAGCATACAAAGCATTTTTTCCTGTTTGTCTTGCCACGTATTGATCCTTGTCTTGTTTACCATTATTGTTGTTTTACCTCCTTTCCTGTTTCTAATTCTGTGTCTAATAAATGTTTTGATAACATTTGTTTGTTTGTTTTGATAATGTATTATTTCTTAGTACCAGTTTTTAAAAGAGTTTTATTGTTCACTCTACTTTTCCAAGAATTAGAAACAGGACAGGAGGTAAAACAACAATAATGGTAAACAAGACAAGGATCAAAATATGGCAGGACACACAGGGAAAAACGCTTCATTATGCTTCACATGTGAAGCAGGCCTTCCTGATTTTTTCAATTAAACTATGTTTGTTTGTTCAGATAATGTATTATTTCTTAGTACCAATTTCCACAAGGGGGCAGCATGGTGGCTCAGTGGGTAGCACAAATGCCTCACAGCAAGAAGGTCGCTGGTTGCCAGTTGGCATTTCTGTGTGAAGTTTGCATGTTCTCCCCGTGTTCATGTGCATTTTCCCCCACAGTCCAAAGGCATGCGGTATAGGTAAATTGGGTGAGCTAAATTGTGCGTAGTGTGAGTGTGTGGATGTTTCCCAGTGAAGGGTTGCAACTGGAAGGGCATCCGCTGCATAAAACATATGCTGGATAAGTTGGCGGTTCATTCAGCTGTAGCGACCCCAGATTAATAAAGGGACTAAGCTGAACAGAAAATGAATGAATGAATTTCCACAAGAGTTTTTTGTTCACTCAACTTCAGGCGTTTTAGGTCAATGCAACAGATGTTTTCAAAAGTTGAGTACAAGTCGGTGCCAATGGTGTAATGGTTAGTGTGTCAACACATTGCACTCCTGTGTTCACCGAGTTTGATTCCCGCCTTTAGGTCCTATACTGATCCTTGCCCTATGTTTTTCTGTCTATACGCTCTACTGTCCTGTAAAGGTGAAAATAAAATAACAAAATCTTGAGTAGATGAGAAAAGGAAAAAGGATTGTTTTTTTGTTCATTTAACTTCAGACATTCCAGTTCTGCAGACAAAAATCTTCAGTTGGCACAACAAGTTTTGTTACAGAGTAGTTCACCTCTCCAGAAAACTAATAATCTCCTGTTAACAGAAATAAATGTTTTTTGTATTACTGACAAATACTTTTAGGTCAGTGCAGCTGATGTTTTTAAAAGTCGAGTGAACAAGAAAAAGCAAGACAAATGTTTTTTTGTTGTTGTGCTAAATTTTTTACAGTGTATAAATCTAGCTATTTATATAAATCAACATACTAAAATACACACACACACATATATATATACATATATATATATATATATATATATATATATATATATAGGCTCATTTATAAATAATTTTGAACACTATTCAATGTTAAAGAATAAGCGTAAAACAAACAGACGTGTTTTTTGCAATAACACATTCCCACATTTCCCTGCTTTCTCTGACTGTGGGAACATTCTACACGATAAACTTGTTTATGTTGTTTGTTTTTTCAGAGAGGGGAAACCTGCAACACAGACTTCAAAAAGACCCGCTCAAAGGAAGACGTCACGCAGGTCTTTAAGGATTTCATCGAAGGCAATAAAAACATAATTGTGCGTGAGTTCTTAAGAACCAGATCAACCTGTTCTGTGAAATCAATGCATGCACACCTACAATTACCAGATCAACACTGAGTCAGTGGCTTAATGAACACCAGACCTTGACTGCTCCGTATCCTGGATATACTGGTTAGAAAAGGCCAGACATTGTTTACTGTTAGTGGCGTTCCTCCCACAAGGCAGTCAAAGTTCAAATTCAGACAAACACATGCCTGCTGTAGAGGGACAGAGAAGCCTCTTTTAAACTGGTGATAATTAGAGCCAATCATAATCATATCTGTTGAGCGCGTGTTGAACACATTGGCCAATCAGCAGTGTTTAAGCAACAGCTTATTCTGAAAACGTAGCCCTGTATTTATTTCTGGAGATCGCAATTTATGTAGCCAGAGGTACATATGATTGCATTCTGTCTTTAAAACATATGCTACGGGGCGGTATGATGCTGCTTTTATTTGCGCTTACCAGTTAAAGCCACTTACCTGCATGTAATTGGCTTTCCTGCTGTTACCAGTTTGTCCAGTAGCTCGCCATGTACGTCGGTGGACTTGAGACACAGAGAGGAGTTGACCACGACAACGGGGTTTAAGTATGGCGAAGAACTGTTCTAGAAAGTGGATAAGACAAAAACAGACGGCTAAAAATAAAATAAACAAGTAAATAACAGGGTGAGAATGTGGTAAAATCTGAAAACATGGTAGAAATCAGATGAGGGCTTTTTTTTCTAGATTGCTTTTTAAAACAATGTAGGTTGGGTTTAGGGAGGTAGGTGGGCAGGTCAATCGGTGCTTTTGAAAACACTATTGGTTGAGCTAAGGGAAGGGGGTGGGTGGGGTTATCAGTTGGTCGATCAGTCAGTCAGTCATTCAGTCAGTCAGTCGACAGCGGCTTCTGGTGGATTTACATGAGAACATCAGGTGCGAATGGCACTCGCGAGTGAAATTTGAGATCTGAAAAAGCGTACACAGCGGCCTCTAGTGGATTTGTGAAAACAAAAACTTTACAAAGCGTACCTCCTGGGACATATTTGGCACTCTCCAGAAATGTATATAGTAGTAGGTTTTCAGAATGAGCCAGGGTTGTGTTTAGGAGTCACTCAGCAGCGTTCCAAATGCAAGCGGGAAATACTGTCACATTTTTTCAATTTCAGTACAGACTAGTACCTAAGTTGATGCCCATCGTGAACACCTAACTACTCGCAGTCTCATAACTTGACCAAATAATTCAGAAGCATTGTCTTCTTATTGGATAATAAAACTTTGTCTCATTAATAATAATCAGACACTGATGTGTCATTGAATTACTCACACTCCTCTCCTACATCACTAAAAGGTGACACTCGTCCATATAGATTTTGAAATTAGTGCTAAAAGCCCAAAAATGGCCAGTCGTTCCCTAAAATGACAGTGAAGCTAACAGATGCTAACCTTTCTTAATTGAGGTTCAACACAAATAAACGTGTAAAAATCTCAATCTAAAGCAGTCTTCTTTGTCCAGGATGGGGTCTGTGTGTGTCAGACTTCATGCAATGTTCAGATTTTTCAGTTCTGAATGTAGGCAAATGAATACAATATATTAAAGTAAACAATGACTCGTATCCACACTTAAACAGAACAAAACTTGAAATACAAACAAATTTGCAATGTTAAATATTGCAATCAATCGATTAACTGGGAAAATAAGGTGATATTAATTTTTTTTTTACTTTATTGAAGTGCGATGGGTTCATTCCGCTATGGCAACCCCTGATAAATAAGTGACTAAGCCAAAAAGAAAATGAATGAGTGAATGAAGTGTATTGTCTTGCCTTAAAAGAGCATATACTTCGGGTTGTTATGCTCTCATTTGGTAGCAGTTTTGAGCATAGCATGATGATCATTGTCGTTTGTCTTACTGAATGTGGTCTCCTCAGCAATGAACTATTCTTTTGAACTTTTGTAAGTGCTGATGAGCAGTGTTGCCAGATATTGCTAAAAAAAATAAACAAAAAGTATTCTTACAAAAAAGGACCAAAATAAAAACAAATAGGATGCAGAATCACCATCAATCTTTATTACTGTCTAAACGGTTGATCTTTTGTACATAGAGCAATATAAAAACAAAAAAAAACATTTTAAACTTTAAATTTGGTGTCGGGATCCCAATTTGAGCATAGAAATTGGTGATGTTTTTTTCTTAGAGTGCAAGTTAAGGGTTAATGAACAAGGGAAGTTGATGCTAAAGTCAGGTGTTTGAATGCAAAGCGTTTCACAATAACTAAAACTGAGTTTAAAAAGCAAATATAGCTGCAAGGCTTATAATGATTGTGTTTGAAGAACATGTTTATTTTAAGAGGAAAGCAGAGAAAGCTCTAATACTTCAAGAAGAAGCCGAAACAAACAAACCTCCTTTAAGTAGTCTTTGTGTAATTGGAGCCTCATTTCAGCAAATATTGAAAACAAATATCTTGTCTGTAATTATTTCATGGTGTGCTCTTCTTTTACAGAACTCCTATATTACAAGACTTGGAGAGATTAAACGAGCACTGAAGGCCTCCGAGTTCTTCAAGAAACATGAGGTAAAAAAAGTGTATTTTTTTAATAAAGAGTTTGTCCTTATTTGCAGTACATTAAAACTAGCATGTTTTTATTTTCAAGTGGTTTCTTAATTTTTTTTTCCATAGCTGTTTGTATATTCAGCAAATTATGTTGTGTTGCAATGTAATTGTACATTAAATACTGAGTAATATCAAAGTCCCTTTAAGGCAAGTCATTTCACTCTGCGGCCATCTTAGAAATTCATATCGGGCAGTTTGCTCGGGCATTCTGTTTGAATGGGGAAACATCAAATTCTCTGAACTTGTTTCATTTCTAAACCTTCGACTCACACAGAATCTGTAGAAATACACATCAGGTCAGAGCCCCTGCCCCAGAGGATCGTCAGTCTAAATTACACCATCTAAATTGCGATCGATGATTGGCTCCTGTTCTAGAAGGCGGGGCTTCATTCACCATATTGACCATTGCACTTTTCTTCATTTAAATCTGTATGAGTGACACGTCTTGTGTATTCATAGTCTTTGGTAATATGAATGTGAACAGTAAGTAATGTTGGGTTAGGTTTAAAGTAGAGGTCTGCATTCCCGCGGGACCTGATCAAATTTCTTGTAGAGCGGTAATATATTTCCAAAAAAATTGGTAGCGGTCGGTAACTCTGGTGCAATTTAAACAGGAGCGAGCGGTCAAACAATATAGCGTTCCTAAGTCCTGACGTTATTTCTGAGCAGCATATCTGTGATTTCCTCATTTTTATTGAGCACTGGTACAGGCAGTGCTCATGACTGTTACATGATGAACGCCTGACCAGTGCTTTCTGCACATGCTTTTTTCCCACACAGTCTCTGTGTGCATCATCTGCATAACAGTCCTCAGCGCCGGCTTTACCAACATGGGAGAGCAAAGTGAAGATACACTGTCCTTCAGCTTGCATTAGAAAATGGTCAGTTTATTGTAAGGGAACCCTCATCAGGCAGGTCTTGGAAGTCTTGTTCATGTGTCATAGAGGCAAATGGAAAAAAATGACACTTTGTGCGATGTAATAATACCTCAAGGTTTTACCCTTTAGCAGTCACAAGACTGGAACCTCAGGTTTAAGGCGGCACTCATGTCTCAAAGGGGCAAACAAAACTGACATTCAGCCTTCGATCCTTGCACAATTACCTACAGTTTTATCTGCTATCTCTCTGTTTAAGTATACCCATTTTAAACGTGAGATTTTGGAAACCAAATCTAAATTTAGCAGCAATGGTCGGGTCGTGTAGATTCTAAGCGAGCAGCGGGTGAACAAAGGCTGAATATACAGCGGGAGCGGTCAAGGGCGGAATAAAACCTCACGGGAGCGGGACTAAAAGATCAATCCCACACAGATCTCTAGTTTAAAGTTTGATTTAGGGTTACATATTGTAAATATTCAGAATTTACTCATGTTGTTATAATAGTAGTTACATTTATGTGTAACAAGAACACAGTTTGAAAAACAGTTTGAAGGGATGAAATATTACATTAAGCATCATAAAGTTGTGGCTAACTGTAGTATTGGTAACCTAGTAACCAACAGTAAACAAGATAAGCAAAATGGAGACAGCTATTTAGTCCTGTAGGTTTAATGTTCGCTACATCGCCCAGCATTCACATCAACTCTTTTTTTCCATTCCAAAACAACTTAGTTTGGTGAATTAAGGCATTTCAGAATATGGCATTTCCACCATTCAATTCTCAAGCGATACTTCAAAATATAGATTTTTTAATGAAGTATGATTGAAACCCAGCTCATATCTTTTAGCCCAAAACTTCTAAATGCTTAATCAAATCAAACAATTATGAATTTTTGCTTACCTAAAAATGTCTTTCAGGTGATTGGAAGTTCTCTTCTGTTCATTCACGATCACACAGAGAGAGCTGAAGTGTGGCTCATTGATTTCGGTAAGACCACAGCTCTTCCAGACGAACAGAACCTGGATCACTACAGACCCTGGGAGGAGGGAAACCGAGAAGACGGATACTTATGGGGCCTTGACAACCTGCTGCAAACCCTGTCCTCGCTGGGAAAAAGAGAGTGACCTCCTCACTGCAGACTTTTCACTTACTGACAGAGCGACAGCAACCGCAAGCTGACAGACACTTGTAATAGAGAGGCTACCAGTGAGAGAGTCTGGTATTTTACAGTATTAAGCTGTAAAAGCATTTCACCACAATCATGGTAACAACCAAAATGACTTCTTTCCTTAAATTACAAAAAAAGAAAATCGCTCAAAAACAAATACAAATTTAGGGCCAGATTTACTAACCCGGAATTAGCATGAGACTGCAATACTAAAAAAAATCTGCAGTTAATTAAATACAAATTAAGGAAGAAAAATGGTGACTTCACTCAGATAAGCTGTCAATTATGACATCACAAGACATTTTAATACCATCAAATAACAAATATGACATCATTTTCAATTAAAAACTATTATTTTATGCATTTTAATGAAACTACAGCTGCATTTTGGTGGCCTAAAAATGCTAATTCTTGAAAAAAAAAAACGTGTATCTCAGTGTAAGTTTTTAAAATCCAATTTCTGTGAAAAAAAAAAAAACATTTTATAAAGACAGTGAGATCATGGACAAGTGGCTGGACTGACATTCATAATATACCATCATTAAAGGCGCAGTTTGAGACTTTCGCCGCTAGAGGGCGCCAATCACAACAAACAAAGGCATAGATCGATGACTCTGTGACTAAGTGTTGAATCATGGTAGTTGTGGTCTTCATTACATCCTACAGGACTCCTGCATGTTTATGGATGAGCTGAAGTATTAAACACTTATGATGGTAGCATGAAGCAGAGTAAGACTGAAAGCCTTCATAGCAAAATGAGAGCAATTGCTGATGAGAAAGAAGCGCCACACAGAACGAAAGCAGCAGAGCTTTTATTATGCCACAGTCGAAGCTTCCGGTTCTTCTGCTCATGATCAACTGCAGATGAAGCAGCACTGTTATATCATACTAAATACATTTAAAGTTCTGATCTAATGCTGCTCGGTGCAGTCTTAATAAAACACACAACATATTAAAGCATCTATGGTGGTCCCCTGTTTTCTATAAGAACAAACAGCATTAGCATGACGACACAGGATACGTTCTGTTTCCTATTAAAATCTCGATGGATTTGAACATTCTTCGAAACATCTGGGATAATGTAAGTACGTAAGTCAGCAAAATATATAACATTTTTCTAGTGTTTTTTTTTTTTAATTAAACATACATTTTTGTGCCTTTTTGTGAATTTGTATCTACAGGGGCAGTTTTGACAGTTTTGTTATTCATAAACAAAGAAAAAGTAAACATTTTTGTACAATTTTCTTATGCAATCAATTTATGAGAAAAAAAATAATGTCAGCAAATAAGCAGAAGAAAGTTTAGTGTCTTTTTTTACAGTGTACATCAGTTTGATAAAACCCTTTGATCAAGATATTTGAAGCGTAGCCTAATTTTTTTTGCAGTCCACCACCAGGGGGCGATCAAAATAATTTGGCTTCAGTTTTCAATATGTGTGACACCCCCTTTAAAAAACAGTTGCACCTCTTTCCCATGATGAGCAACACATCTCCCTTTAGCACATGCGACTGTATCTATTTACTGCATTGGAATGTAGAAATAAGGGATACATATGGTGGCCGAGAGAGCTTAACGCGCTGCAATTTAAGAACGCACATGCAATTGCAAAAAACACTAGCAAACTACGAAACAATCTTCATCAATTTGACAGCACAGGTGTTCTCACAACACAAAAAAATGTGCAGCAATTGGTCACAACACAAACATTATTAAATTGCTCTGCATTTCTCACACAACACAATGCAAACTCTAATAAAACGTGCTGCATTTCACGCAACACAGAAATGTTTGAAGGAGACCCTAAAACGGGACCTGGTTATGGAGGTTGTGGTTATTTAGGCTGATAAATACCAGAGACATGGGCATCGGGTAAACAAACAAACAAACTCACCTTTCAAAGATCTCCTACAACTTCAATGGCGTCGGTTACGTTGGATCCCCTTGAAAAATTTCCATTGTGTTCCCTTTTTATAACGTTGTGAGCAATGCAGCTCGTTTTATCAATGTTTGTGATGTGAAAATGCAGCTAATTTTATTAATGTTTGTTTCAAGAGTTCACACTTAGATAATGCTTGACAATTTTAGCAGGTTTGGCACGCTGTCCCAGGAGAGAACCCTGACCTCGGAGATAGATGAGCCCAAGGCTCCTGCCCGGTCAATGAGCATTAGGAGGGATACGAGATCAGGTAGTTCTCGGTAACTTCCCAAGAATAGACCACTAACTGCGCCAGTGTGCACGTATTAAGCTACGGTCACACTGGGCTTTGTGTGTGCAAAATTCTGTCGTGCAGAGCTGCGAAAAGGGGCGGGATTAAACAAGATGATTAGACATTAATAAAGCGAGCGATTGCTCCATGTTTTAAATTTCTGTCCAGAGAGGTCTTGTTTTGATCCTCAATTGATCTGACGCAGTCAAGTGATGCGATTTCGCAGGTCAAAGTTCACCAAGCTTGAACTTTGCACCGCAGCGAACTGCGATACTTGACGCATGACCCTGCGTTTTCGGTCTGACGCATTCGTGTGCGTATGAATGGAAGTCTATGGGAAGAAAAGTCAAGTGTGACCGCAGCTTTAGGTGCTTGTGACTTTAACTTGTGCTACATGTCTTGAAGCTGCTGTCACACTAGTGGTTGTGTGTGCGAAATTCTGTCATACGGCGCTGTGAAAAGGGGCAGGATTACACAAGATGATTAGACATTAAAAAAAGCGAGCGATTGATCCATGTTTTAAATTTCTGTCCAGAGAGGTCGTGTTTTGATCCTTGATTGGTCTCACGCAGTCAAGCGATGCGATTTCGCAGGTCAGAGAGTTCACCAAGCTTGAACTTTGCACCGCAGCGAACTGCGAAACTTGACGCATGACCCTGCGTTTCTGGTCTGACACATTCGCGTGCGTATGAATGGAAGTCTATGGGAGGAAAAGCCCAGTGTGACCGCAGCTTTAGACTGTGGGAGGAAACTAGAGTACCCGGGGAAAACTCACGCGAACACAGGGAAAACATGTCGACTGGCTCAGCTAAGTTATTGTTTGAACCAACAACCTTCTTGCTGTGGGGCCACCGTGTCACACGAGCTTACAATTGAGGCAAAGGGATGGATAGGGGTCTTCCAAATGAAGATGAGGAATGAAGCTTAGGCTGGATATTTATGTTAAATTTGGAATGATCCGATTGGCTACTTAGTAGTTAGTGATAGGGATCAGCTGCAGTCAATCCTATCACGTGCTCCTCTCAAAATGAGTTTGTGAAACTTTACGTTGTGAGAATTGCAGTGTGTTTTATTAATGTTTGTGTGGTGTGAAATGCAACGTGTTTTTTGTGTTTGCGTTATGAGGATTTGCAGCAGGTGTGCTGTCAAATGAATGAAGACTTGTTGTAATTTACTGGTGTTTTTTGTGATTGTATGTGTTTTCTTAAATTGCAGCACATTAAGCTCTCTCGGTCACTGTAGATACACCAGTTTTTATGCTCAGTTGAGACAAAATGTGTTTTGTTTAAAAGGAAACCCATCAAGACCGACATGTTTAGATATTATTATTATTCTTATTATTATTATTATTATGTGTATATGTCTGTTCAAACATGCACCCAAAACTCAGAGTGTCCACTCTCGCTTCGCCTCAAATCGCATGTACAGAATCTATTTTGGAAACAGTGTCTATTTATCAATATGGAGCGCGTCTGACAGTCACGCACCGCTACATGAACTGACTGTTTTGAGGATTGCAAAGAAGGGGCAATGGTGCCTGTAATGAAAAGGAAGGGAATACCACTGCTTTTATATTTATTAGGTGTTTTCATGCATAAATAAAATGAAAGCACAGGACAGATTCACATTTAAGAGCAAGAGGCATCCCCTGGAGGTTCGGCGGTATGGGTTGTGTATAGGGAGGATCGGCTCTTTGATATTTATTGCCACACTTCATAGAAAAATGTAAAATACAGGAGAAATACAGTAAAATACCTTTACGGGATGATAGCAGGATAGAATTGTAAAATATAGGAGGGTTGACACTTATGGGGTTAAGACATTTTACATCCAAAAAAGCAAGTGAATCAACTGCCATTAATATAAACGCTCACCCCCTCATAAATTTTTTATCAAAAAGAGAAACTTGTATAAATACATATGAAATAAGGATGTATAATAACGGTGCAAATACTAGAACACGGGCTTGTGTCATCGCAGGATTCATTTAAAGAGAATTCGTTTCAGGATTCGTTTCTTTAAAATGAAATGCATCTACGGTAAGCTTAGCTGCAAAAATCTCAGTCCAAACCTTTTTTTATTACTAATTTTTAGGGTTTGCACTAGCTCAAGTGATTAGTAAATCTGATTAGTAAATATGGCCCTACCAGATACCAGAACATAACATGAGGGCACAATTTATAACTCGTTTTAAGCACTTAAACAAGCCTTACGATTAAAAAGGTTTAAAGATATTGAAACAAATTCTGTCAAGCTTGTCCATATTTGGGGGGGCTGTTAGTTTGCATTCTGGAATCTATCAAAATCTGTTTTGTTGGGCACACTCTTCATATAAGATGGTCTCAAAAAGCAACATTGCTTCATGTTTAGTTCCACCAAACTTTAGTCACCAATTGACGTTGTGCAACTGACAGGTTTTTCATTAAGTTAATGTGTACAGTAGGTGCAGCACATTTGTACAGTGTGAGTAACGCACAATACTAGTGCATTTATAGTACAGAATTATGTTAATGGGACTGACTGCAGTGATCAATCAAGGGTGGTGTATTTAGAGTCTCTGGATGATTGCGTGGATATATTGTATTATTTTTACACATAAGACGCTGGGTTGTGATTTTCTCTTCCTGCACACCACTGAAAGTGTTTCATTATCAGACAAACTTAACCTTGTGACACTATTTTGTTTAGGCAAGGAGGGCAGGTGAGTTTTGTTACAGTGTTCCCTGTGCAGTATGTTAAGGACAAATAAAACATCTGCTCGAAAATCCTTCGCTATTTCTGAAAGTCATTTTCCTCCACATCAGGGTTGTAGTCAAAACAATTTATTTAAGGTTTGCTATATTGTCCATATTTTAACATAAAAAAATACAGGTAGTTACATGTACTTTAAAATTCTCTTTATGTGATGTACATTTCTAATCTGGCTGGTTAGAAATGAGTCCCTGCAGAGTCTTCCATAAAAAGCAAGACGCATGCAGAATATTGGCAGTGATAACCGACAGAAAAAAAATAAAACAAATACCAATAAAATAGTAAGGTTAAATATTACAGCTACATAAGATAAGGGTTAGTTTAGAGAGAAATTAATGTTAATCAAAGAATACAGCACTCATTTTCCTGGCTAAAGTAAAATTATTTCTACGCTTCTATCCAGTTAGAATTCTACAAAAAGTAAAAGAACCTGAACGGTGAGTTGTGTGTCGTGTCTTTAAGGAAAACTTCACTTCCTTTTTTAAAGGGAAATAGGCTTATTATACACATATCCTATATTAAAACAGTTGATTTTCACCATTTTTCAATCTATTCAGCAGATCTCAAGGTCTGGCGGGAGCACTTTTAGCTTAGCTTAGCATAGATAATTGAATCGGATTAGACCATTAGCATCTCAAAAAAAAAATTAAAAACAAGTTTTGATAATTTTCTCATTTAAAGCTCGACTCTTAGTTACATTGTGTACTAAGACAGATGGAAAATGAAAAGTTGCTATTTTCTAGGCCGATGTGGCCTGAAACTATAGTCTCATTTTGGCGTAATAATCAAGAAACTTTGCTGCTGTATCATGGCTGCAGCAAGTGCAAGCATATTATGCAGCACTATTTCTAGTTATGTGATATCATATCCACTGGTATTAGTGCACAAAGAAACTACAGAAGTGTCTAGCTTTAAAAAAGAAAACGATCAAAAATCTTTTGAGTGAGAGGCTAATGGTCTAATCTGATTTAATGATTTATGCTAAGCTAAAAGTGTGATTTTACCTGGAGATTGGCTTATTAGATTCAAAACTTAACTCTTTATCTCTAGGGATGTATAAAATTAGCCTATTTACAAAATAAAAGCGGAGTGTTCCTTTAAGTCAAAACTTATGACTTATTTCTGTAATTCCTCTATTAGCATAGATACATCATTCTTCCCCTTTTATGATCTTTAAATGACGGTCAAATTATTTGACTTCAACAAGACAAAAATAAAGTTAATATTGTGGAAATACACTTCTGTCTCCTTTTCTGTACATTTGCATAATGATTCTCTCAGCAGTCCCTGACTAAAATAATAATAAAAACCCACACAAATAAATCTCTACACATGAAAACATTATTATCCTACTATATCTAACAAAATCCGTCGTAATAATTAGTAATAAGACCTAAGAATAGTCTCAAACTCAAACTTCTCATGCATCATATTACACACACTGAGGTGTTATGCGGTTCGTGTTTGCTGTAATTTCTCTGCATGTGAGGTAATGCACAGAAACAAAATCACAGTTAACACAGGGGAGCTAAACATTTAGTATAAGGACATTTGGAGATAAAACGCACTTCTATTTATGCATTAAGTACTAAAAAATAGATTGCCAAAAATGCTTATGTCTTTTAACAGCTCCCTAGAGGAGTGTATTGACGTGAAAATCAATACAATCTCCACAGCAGCCGCAACAATTGCACCCTGCATCACACGCCTCATTAACTTCTAGCATATTCTAGGGCAATACCTTTGTAAAGTCCTTGCAGTTACCTCAGTGTATCACAGCAATGCACCCCTTCAGTAAAAAGGCAACTTACTGTTTATAAACGTGTTCGTGTTTCAAGACAAAACAGAGCAAAACACCAAATCTAGTCTAAATAAATGGTCCTTAATGTTCATTTCCAGTCAAAACACCCTGTATAGATCACCTGAACTCAGATTAAAGGTGCCTTACACCTTTTTAATATACCTCTTCAATCATTTCTGTATAATAATTCTCCAAAAATGAAATGAAAATGCTTTCAAAAGGTATTATCGCCTTCACATTGTTCCAAATTTGTATGACTTAAATGTTCTCACCAATATAATAATAATAATGTTATATATACTATAGTGTTAGCAGCATATATAATAGTGTTCTGTTTATTTATTCTGTTTATTGCCTGTCAATTTAAATCCTCAAACTCGTAATTGCAGGATGGATTCTGATTAGCTGTCAATATTTCCATCAGCTGGTGAACAAAATTCTTAAACAATGTGTTTCTGTGTGTGATTGAGCTGGTATGTGTTGTGGACTTTGCTATGTGCTATTTGCAATAGCTTGGTGAACGCCCTTGGTAAGCATGGCATTCATCTTAAGAACAGGCAAGACAATACACTGAAAAATGACTTCTGTATAAAAAAATAAGTCATACCGGTTTGCAACACCTTGAG
Source organism: Danio aesculapii (assembly GCF_903798145.1). Classification (NCBI taxonomy): domain Eukaryota; kingdom Metazoa; phylum Chordata; class Actinopteri; order Cypriniformes; family Danionidae; genus Danio; species Danio aesculapii. Next base: position 21,122,137 of record NC_079451.1, on the reverse strand, counting down.
GGTGGGTAAATAATGACAGAATCTTAATTTTGAGGTGAACTGACCTTTTAAGGCCAACTCCTCTATTTGTTTTAGCTTTGTCGAATCACTAAATTTAAAAAGGTATATTGAGTTGTACTAGATTTCACAGATTAATAATTATGTGGTATATATATATATATAACATGATTTTCTGTTTATGTGAGGTCTGAACATTTTCGAATAAACTCCAGCAACCTGCTGAGAAATGTAAATTCGCAAAGGACATCTTAACCTACATCTATGTTCATCTCTAATGATGACTAATCAGTAGTAAAAGACTTAAATAAGTGAACGTCATGTGTTTTCACAGTGTTGACAGTAGACGTGAATCCAGTGTAAAAGGGCTGCTATTAGCCAAGTGGAAGTTTTCATAGAAATCATCAGCCATTTTCAGGAGAGGTGCCTCTTAATGGCAAATTGGTCATGTATCCTCATGTCTTTGGTGTTTTTGGTATTTCATGCACTTGGTTATCAACTGACAGTACTTAAAAGCTGGAATACATTACATAACATTTGTCCAGATTTTCATACCAATTTTTCAGTCTTCAGTCAACATCAGCTACCAAATGTCTGCTGATTTGCACAAGATCCAAAAAGCTGCATGACGGTTTGTGCTGTGTTTACTGAATACAGACTTTAAAGCTTAAGACTATGGATACATTCAGTTAGAAAATAATAAACGTGTTGTTCAGACTCTTGACTTCATTGTGTTTTCTATCAATGGGGTTTGGGGTTCATGTTTCTGCAGGGGTTTATGTTTGGAATGACCTGGGGCTGTGTGATTTTCAAAGTGAAGTGACACAGTTTCGTGTTGACAGAAGTTTTGTGGACAAAATCAAGTCATTTCATCCTAAAACTTTTTGGGTGTTATCAAGTCCATTTGCAAAAAGTACATTTAGTTTCAGTAACCCAAGCCCCATGTCCAAGGAACATGCTTGGGTCGAATCAATGAGGACCTCTATTGTGTAGTGTATTCCAGCCTTAACCTGTCATTCTGCCTATAGCTCAGAGGTGTCCAAACCAGCTCTTTGAGGGCCTCTGTCCTGCAAAATTTAGCAAATCAAGGTCTTCAGACTCATTAGCTGGAGCTGGATCAGGATTGGACACCCCAGGTCCAGCTAATCCATTACAGTTCACATAAAAAAACACCTCAAAACTATACAACACCAAAAAAATGAGGCATTTCCTAAGTCGGACCATTCTTCAATGCTACACAGGGGTGACACTCAGGTCTTCAGACAAGGAAAAGCCAGAATCCCTGTCCCTGGTGGGCTTCTCAGGCTGGGTGTACCTCCTTACATCCTCATGTCCGTAACTGGCATGACGCTTCACCAATGGTTTGTGGATGAAGGTGGCAGCTTGGCTGAGGGCAACCAGTGAAGATGTAGCTGCAGAGCTGGTGCTGGGCTCCAGAGATTTGGACACAACCACAGGCAAACTCTCAGTCTCGTAGCTCTGTTCATCATACGCGTAGTTTACGTTGCCACATGGGAAGCTCTGAAGCTTTGCTAAGTCCATAACAGTGGCAAGCGAGACACCCGCAGCCCCTGTGGGACTCTTCCTAGAGGGAGCAGCTGTGGGAGTCAATGTAGTTTGTAAGGGTGCAGCAGATGGAGGTGGGGAAGCTGAAACATTTGCGTTAACTTCTACTCCAGGGTCTGTGTGCTCTGAGGTGGAGGACGGGGCAGAAACAGACGTGGGATTGCAAGACAGAGGCATAGACTGAGTGTGGCACAGGGCCGACTTTCCCCGTCCAAAGCTTTCCAGGACCCAGGAACCGTAGGTGGGGTTCCAGAGGTTTTTAGTCTTGTTCTTTAGCTTCTGGCTGCCCGATGATGAACTACTCCTGGAGCATGGCCGGTGCTCTGGGACTTGAAGCCATGGCCCTGGACAGACTCCTGGAGCAGGAACAGGCTCAGCCCAACAGGGCTCCAGTGTCTCTCGGTATGTGCCCACTTCTTGTGTGAGGTGGACTGGTCTTTGTAGCTGCAAACGGGGTTTGAGGGCCTGTGGAGTGACACTGGTGATGCTTGTTCGAGGGGAAGCATCCTGGGACAAAGAGTGGGCAACTAGAAGAGGGGTCATGCTGCCTGATCCATCAGGGCGAATTACAGTGCCGCCTTCTTCTTCAACAGGAGGACCACACTCCACTGGAAGAGGGGTGTTGATGACATCAGGATCCTGATGGAGCAACGGATGTGAGATGAAGATGAGAATTCACGGAGGTGACAGAAAAAGAAAAAATGGAAAAACAGCATTGAGTCAGGAAATATAATGAATAACGGTTATTCAATTATTCATTTTCTTTTCGGCTTAGTCCTTTTAATAATCATGGATCGCCTCAGCGGAATTAACCACCAACTTATCCAGAATAGGTTCTACGCAGCTGATGCCCTTCCAGCCATAACACAGCACTGGGAAACACTCACACACATACACTATGGCCAATTTAGTTTAGTAATACCCAATTCACCTGTCCCACATGTCTTTGGACTTGAGGGAAACCGGAGCACCTGGAGGAAACCAACACGAACACGGGGAGAACATGCAAACTCCACACAGAAATGCCAAGTGGCCCAGTCTGGGCTCAAACCAGCAACCTTATTGCTGTGAGGTAATATTGCTACCCATTGCGCCAACGTGTCACCCCTAAATCATGATTATTTTTCTCTTTTTACATATTGTTCTGATTTTGAATTATATACAAAACTGTTTTTGAATAATATTTATTTAAAAATATGCTATACGCCCTTACAGAAGAACCACATGAGACTCACATGTCAACAACACATGGTTTTAAACATGTTAAACAAACTTGATAGAAGGTTTTGTAACATTTTAATTTTCAAAAATTCATTTAATCAATTTCAAAAATGAATTGTATGTGATGGGATTAAATTAAAACTATCCAAACCATGTTTTTTCTGTTTCACATGTTCTACAAATATGGTCCACATGTGTTTCACATATGATTTTAACATGTGAGGCTCATGCAGTTACCATAAGTGTAAAAACATTTTAAGTAACAAACAAAATCCAATTCATGGTATATATTGAATAATAGTATGATTCACAATTTTTCTCAGTATATGTAGGCTACTAATAAAAACATATAAAAGAGTCTTTATTATGTATACAACAATAAAGCAGCCGTTATATTTTTAAAAGATGAGCGTAAAAAGTTCTGCTCTCCAAGCAAATAAAATCTACATTCAACCTAAAAGAAATACAATTCAAATAAAATAAATCTGTCACATTTTGACTCTGCTTTACCTGTGTACAGTAGTTGATCCTCTCTAAAATAGTTGTGAAGTTTGGTCTGTGTTCTGGACAGTGTTGCCAACACTGTGTCATGATCCGATAACTAAAAGAAAGCAAAGTTATTATTACATAACCTTTATTAAAAGTGATGAGGCACATTTCATTAAAGCTGTATAGTTTCTAACAGAACATTTTTCAGAAATCATTTAGCTTAGACCCATGATCCACTCTCAGTCTGAGTAACAAAGCTTTTATACAGTGCTGAAGTCATTATATTACAATTCCTAAAAAAAATACTACAAATTTTTTTGTGTGTTGGGAGTGTGGCTAGTTTACACTGAACAAAAAACAGCCAAGTATTTTTTATCTTTGAACTGAAAAGCTCCAATAATAAAACCAATACAAAAATCTCAAGGGAACTTATGGCTAATTATTCACTGCAGCAGCACTATACATATACTTACACGGGCCCAGGGCAGCTCTTAGGTGGATCCATGCGACCTCCACCAGTTACAAACTCCAGCACTTCCTGGTTAGTTTTGCAGGGATAAGGCATGTACCCAAGAGAGAAAATCTCCCACAGCAGTACCCCGAATGACCTGCAGATGGAGACAAATCGCATGCAATAACCACAATGCCTGGCCTCACATAAACGAACGCCGATCTACTAATAATATTGCATTTAACAAAACGCAGTTATAATTAAAGAAACTGAATGCATTTACAGTAAAATCAACAAACTTTAGTTTATTTTAAATTCAGTAATTAAAGTTTATTACCAGGTGTCAGTCTTGCATGTAAAAATGCCCTCTAGGAAAGCTTCAGGAGGCATCCACTTGACTGGCAGCATGGCACGGCCACCCTTCCTATAGTAACTCGCCCTGAAAAGGATTTGTCAATGTATGAAACTCAATGCGTGTGCTCAATACTATTTAAAAAATAAGCATGTAACATAACAAGCACCTGTAAATATCTCTGGCCATCCCAAAATCTCCAATTTTAGCGACTCTGTCTGGTCCAGGGCAAGTCAAAAGGCAGTTTCGAGCGGCAATGTCCCTGAAAACACACATAGACACATACACACGTATTGTATGTGTGCAAGACATAAAGGTCAAGAGCTGCAGGGAGTTAATGGTGTCTATTTTTTCACTGAAGAGCAGTGTTCTGTTCACTCATTGAGACAACGAAGGCAACTTCAGGGCAGAGATCAGTAAGGACAATCACCTGTGGATGAAGTGGTTTTCTTCTAGGTAGCGACAGCCAAGAGCGATGTCTCTGGCCATATGAAGAAGCTCCAGCATGCTTAGAGAAGACGAATGGTTCTGGGGGAAGACAAGACAATGCTTTTGAACTAAACATATGTATGCTTAATTCATATGTACACTTTCATCACACAAACATATGTATACTTAATACATATGTAACACTTTGATCTTGTGTTTGAAAACATACTTATCTTTTATTATTGTTTGCCTGTTTTTTTCTGAATTTGTCTGTAGTGTGAAATTTATCTGTATAATAGTGCTTGAAGCCATTTTATGGCTGTAAACAGGGTTATATCATGTAGAAGTTCATGTACAAAAGTGTATAAACATTGTTTTGAAATTGTATTAAAGTGTGTTGCACAATTATGAAACTTAAAATGTGCATATATTTAGTTTGCATAACACTTTTAAGCAGTTTTCATTTAAAAAAATGACAAATAGAAAACTCAAAGCAAGCACATTTAAAATCCAAAGACTGGAGGCAGATGGTGCTACCAAAATAATTGTGATAGCATGGGTTGACCACTAGATGCCTGTTTAGTTCTGCGTATATACAAATAGGATTGTGTTATGCACAACATGAAAAGTATTTTTAGATAAAATTACATACTTTTATTAGGTTTTGGAGTTAAGACAGGGCCAGCTAGGACCCAAAACAAACCAAAAAAAGATTGCACATGCTTATCTTTCATTTCAACAGCATTTGTCTAGAATATATTGTTAATAATTGAGGAACATCAAACTATTCACAAAGTAAACATACCATTAATATTTCACAGAAAAATATGACTTGTTTGTTTTTATCTAGCATGATCAAATACCAGACAAAAATGGGCTGCAAAAATGTACACTACAAAAAAAGGGAAAAGAATTATTGAATAAAATTATATTCAATAACTCTTTTTTTTGTAGAGCAAGTAATAATTCTGAAACAAATCCAAATGTTCACATTTGTGCAGGTTTAATACATAAATACAAATAAATAAATAGATTTTTAAATGAATTTAATTACCTAATCAAACTTAAAATAACGTGTCATAACATTCACAACAATGAGTAATAAAGTTTGCACTGTGTGCTCGCGGTTTTTTGAAAACTTTTTTTGGTGCGTTAATCTTGTCAATAATATTATTCAAAAGGTCATGATTCGCACTCATTAAATAATTACTTTGCATAGTTTTTATTTTACATTCTTCAGGTGATACAAAACACAGACATTTCGGCACAATGCCTTCCTCAGTGTGTGGCACAATCTTCTCACCACTCTTTTATCCCACAGTCAATCACATTACGTCATTAGTTAGACAGCCACTCAATAATTAAAAACATCTAAATCTCAGCTTCATTTCAATAAGCTATAATTAACCACACAAGAAATATTTACCTTCATCTTTAAAAACATTATTTCACATGAAAATAACATGTCAGTTATCATCATTCACGTATGTGTGTGTTTTGTATCCCCTGAAGAATGTAAAATAAAAACTATGCAAAGCAATTATTTAATAAGTGCGAATCATGACCTTCTGAATAATAATATTCACTACATAAATACAAATATATCTTTAATAATCAGTCAAGAGTAGTGAGTGATTTTTTTATTTGTTTGTTTAATAGCATCTATATCATGTGGCTGTGACTAAAACAACTGCACAGATCTAATGTAATGATACACATGGGTTTTCATTCACTTAACTGTTCACATTCCCCTCCCATACCTACCAAAACTGGCATTTATTCATTCATTCATTTTCCTTCGGCTTAGTCCCTTTATTCATCAGGGGTCGCCACAGCGGAATGAACCGCCAACTTATCCAGCATATGTTTTACACAGCGGATGCCCTTTCAGCTCCAACCCAGTACTGGGAAACACCCACACACACTCACTTTCATACACTACGGACAATTTAGTTTAAGTAAGACAATTTAATTTAGTACCCGGAGGAAACCAATGAAGAGGAAACCCATGGGTAGAACATGCAAACTCCACACAGAATTGGCAACTGGCCCATCCGAGGTTCGAACCAGCGACCTTTTTCTGTGAGGCAACAGTGTTAGCCACCATGTCGCCAACTAGACATCTTTTATGGTATTTTTTGACAGCTCAAGCACAAAAAGAGGTGAAAGAAACCCCAGTTCATTAAGTGTGTGTTGTCTGAAAAGCAGATTTATGCACATGCTTTAGACTTTCAGAGAGAGAGAACAAAAAATGAATTCAGTTCTGATCTGCTTATCTTCATTGACTTGTTTTACACTACCCAGGTAGCAAAGAATTCTGGCCCAGATGTGGCATAAAGCTAGCACAGAAGGCATTCATCCGGCACTGGCCTACAGTATGTGGGCCAAACATGGTCCGGGTTTGGCAGAGTTGGGACTATCTTTAAGGCGGAACATAATTCTTGGGCCAGATATCAAATGTAGTATTTGGCCCAGATGCTAATAATGGATATGTGGGCCATGTAAGTTTGGCCTTTCTTGACCCACGTTTAAACTATTTTTATTATTTTTGAATAAAGGAAAAAGCTAATCAGTTTGCTTCGAGAAAAAGCACACCCATAAAGAGCAATTCTTCGTGGGTTTGTTAATTTCATTGCAGTCTTGACATACCAACATATCTGGCCCAGTTCAGGCTCAGCCAGACTTGGTCCAGTCATGTACCATAATTCACCGCGGCATGTGGGCCAAGCAAAAGTTGGTTATGTGGGCCAGAGCATAGACAGAGATATTTTGCTACTGTATGTGGGTATTTAAATAAGCAATAAATGAAATCATACAGAAAATGAGCGAGAAAACAGACATGTTGCGCTGAACATGAAAATATTGAGATTTAACACACATTCAAAAAACTTACACTTCAGTCTATATTATGAGAATGTTAATGTGTTTAGACTTTTGATGGATGTAAACTTATTGTAGTGCCCTAAACTAAAGTATGAACCTGTGAAATAGCTTAAAATGTGTGCTTTAATAATAAATAGCATGTGTTAATGTTTGTTTTCTCATGTAAAGAATTTTCCTCCACATGTGGCCAAACCGCCATCATAAAAGCAAAAATGTGTGCTAACTGAGAAACATATGACAGTACCAAGTCTGAATGCACACAAAAAGGCTTACAGTTCTGGGTCGGTTGAGTCTCAAGAAGCTCTTCATGTCTCCTCCTGTCATGAGCTCCAGCAGGATGAAGCGTGGCAGGATCTGCAGACTGACGCCAATGCAGCGCACAATGTTCTGATGGCTGAACTTACTGCAGACACACAAGAAAACCCAAGTGAACTACTGACTGGAAGAACGAGTCAGCTTGATTTTCATACATCAAAACATGTCATAACAGTACTCAGCCACAATTCTCAGATTTGTGACCCTGGACCACAAAACCAGTCAAATTCTGGAAATGTATGAATTATAATTTTGGGATTTGTGCATTATCTGAAAGTTAAATAAACACGCTATCTATTCATGCGTACTTTGTTAGGACAGGACAATATCTGGCCCAAATACAACTATTTGAATATCTGGAAAATACTAAGAAAATCGTGTTTAAATTTGTTCAAATGAAGTTCTCAGCAATGCACGTTACTAATCCAAAAATGAGTTTTGATATATTTATGGTAGGAAATATTTAAAAAAGGCGACGCAATGGCTCAGTGGTTAGCACTTTCGCTTCACAGCAAGAAGGTCGCTGGTTCGAGTCCAGGCTAGGTCAGCTGGCATTTCTGCGTAGAGTTTGTATGTTCTCCCTGTGTTGGTGTGGGTTTCCACAGGGTACTCCTGTTTCCCCCACAGTCCAAAGACATGCACTATAGGTGAGCTGAATAAACTAAATTGGCCGTAGTGTATGTGTGAGAATGTGAGAGAGTATGGGTGTTTCCCAATACAGGGTTGCAGCTGGAAGGGCATCTGCTGAGTAAAACATATGCTGGATAAGTTGGCAGTTTATTCCTGTGTGGCGACCCCTGATGAATAAAGGGACTAAGCCAAATGAATGAATGAATACTCATAAATGTATTCATGAAACATGATCTTTACTTCATATTGTAATTATGTATTGTAGGTATTAAAAAAAAATATCATTGTGACCAATACAATGGACTTTTGGAAAAAACAATGCAGTGCAACAAAAGACTGGTTTTGTGGTGCAGGGTCACATATGGTCATTCTAAGGAGCTCTGTGTTTAACAGGTGAAAAATGCATCATTTTGTTTATACTGGTCAGCACTGAAAGCCTAGTGGTCAGAGTGCCGTTACACAATGCCACTGTGCTGTGGGCATCCTGAGTTCAAGTCCCCGCTTGCCGACCTTTCCTGATCCCATCCTTTTACTTTCTCTCCAACTTCACTTCCTTCCTTCCTATATATATATATATATACATATATATATATATATACACAGGTGAAGTCAGAATTAGCCTCCTGTTTAAAGTGACATTTAAAGGCTTAACTAGGTTAATTAGGTAGGCAGGTTAGGGTAATTAGGAAACGATGGTTTGTTCTGTAGACTATAGAAAAAAATAGCTTAAAGGGGCTAATAATATTGACCTTAAAATAGTTTTTAAAAAATTAAAAACTGCTTTTATTCTAGCTGAAATAAAACGAATAAGACTTTCTCCAGAAGAAAAAATATTATCAGACATACTGTGAAAATTTCCTTGCTCTGTTAAACATAATTTGATAAATATTCAAAAAAGATAAATAAATTCAAAGCGGGGCTAATGATTCTGACTTCAACTGTATATGAGTCATCTTAATAGTCTCCATAATAATAATAATCCTAAAATATTAGTATTCCAGCCATTTATGTCTTACATATCAATAAATCTTAATTCTGTAAGTCAATTATTATGAATAAATAACTGAATATATAAATGCTTAAATTAACAATCAAATAAATGCAATTAGATTACTTTACAAAATGTATTAGTTACTATTGCATTCAATACACTTAATGCAGTCTTCACAAAATTATTAGACTTAAAATATTATATAAACACTACCGGTCAAAAGGAGGAAGTAGGAAATGTTTAAATGTTTTAAAATAAGCTTATCCTGCTCACCAAGGCTGTATTTATTTAATCAAAAATACAGTAAAAAATGTAAAATTGTGAAATGTTATTGCACTATAAAATAACTGTTCAAAAGTAGTTTATCATTTATTTTAATCATTTATTCCAGTGATTTTAAAGATGAATTTTCAGCTTCGTTACTTCAGTATTCAGAGTCACATGATCTTTTGGAAATCACTCTAATATTAATTATTATTATTATTATTATTATTATTATTATTATTATTATTATTATTATTATTATTATTATTATTATTATTATTATTATTAATGGTAATAGTATTAAAAGCAATGACTGGAATAACAGTAATTCATATATTCATTCCAAACTACATACAATAAGTAATAAATAAATATTTAACAAATAAATATTTAACATTTTAACATTTATTTTATATTTAATAAATACCGCCCTGATGAGCAGAATAATTTTATTTAAATTATTAAATAAAATTAATAATAAAAAAAACTGATCCTAAACTTTTGACCGGTAATGTAATATATATTATTATATTATATTTAAATTATTGTATACAATATAAATAAAGCTCAGTAGTAAATAATTAGTATGAGCATAATAAACCCTCGTTTTCTACAAACCAGGAGCTGAATTTATTTATGCATGCGTTCATGCATGTATTCATCAATAAATAAATACATGAATGCATAAACGAATGTATTTACACAAATTCATAACTAACTAAACTAACTGACTAACTAAATAAATATGTGATTGGGGTTAATTCACATAAATATGTATTATTACATGACTTATTTATACTTAAATCTCAGGATTTCTGCACAAAGCCAAATCTAAATCAAAACATCCGCTGGTAGGGAATCACCAGTCTAACCCATGCGAATGAAGTATGAAGGATATGATGTTGTTCATTAACAACAGTATGATTTACATAGAAAACATCTGTCCTGCCTGACTCAAGAGGATGCCACAGCCTCAAAAACAAACAACAGATGTGATCTAATCGCAGATTACATTTAAAACAAAAGGAACAGCTTTTATAGCCTCAAGTTTTGGTGACTGAGAGCAGAGGATTGGAATGACAATGCCCGATCGCCCTTTTTTCGGTCTGTCGCACACATGTTCAGTATAATCCAGCCAAAAATACCTCATGATCAGAGCCTCCATTAGGAAATCCATCTCGTCCTGCTCAGAGCAGATTTCTGGAAGAGTCTGAGGGATGGAGAGAGATGAAAAACAGGATCAATTAACAGAAACCAGAAACCGCTTTCAAAGGCAGATCTGGCAACCCTCACCTTTATAGCGACTTGCATGGCTGTGTTTTCTCCATTCATACCCAAAACCTGTCCTTCATACACTTCCCCAAAGGCACCGTGTCCCAACGCCCTACAGAAAGATATTGTTACTTACAAGTGCAAACGCTGAGCTCATTTCCATTTTATTCACATCATCACAAAAAAATTTAAGCAATATTCAATAGGCTGAATATGATGCATACTGCAGCCATCCAAACTGTCAGCACATTTTCTTTCTTAGTTTTTTTACCTAATGAAAAGTCAACATTAGCATTTTCCGTTATTCAACAGCATGTCAGATAGGCTGTCAACAGAGCTCAACTAACCCAGGATATTACTTCTGCTAAGGCTGCGTGTCCACAAAAGCATTTTAAATGATATTGTATGAATTATTTTCAATGAAGTTGCTGTTTTAAAAGAAAAACAAATCAGTAGGATGCCAAAAGTTGACCAAAGTTTTGCATAAACAACGTTTATCCAGTGGCATTTCGGGACTTCCTGCTTCCCCCTCTTTGGGGCCCCCATTCTCAAGACTATCACAAACCACATAGAAAGTGTTTTTGATTTGAAAAACACAAGAGTTTTCAGTGATGTCTTGCATGTATCTATGCAACAAAAATAGATGTTTTTTACTTAGCCTATAATGACAGAGCCCACCTTCATTGTGCTCTTGCAATAATATTTTACTGGAAAGAAATTTTCCTGTAGCCTACATATAAAATCATTTTATATTGTGTCAGGCTGCTAATAAGCCTGTTTGTTCTGCGAGAACAACCACCAAGATGTACGCCTTACATATTCATATTTTACATATTCTACAGCCAATTTTGTTTACCCAATTCACTTATATAGTGCATGTCTTTGGACTCTGGGGGAAGATGGAAGATGATTCCCCCACAGTCCAAAGACATGCACTATACCTGGAGGAAACCCACACACAAACGTGGGGAGCACATGCAAACTCCACACAGAAATGGCAACTGGCCCAGCCAGGACTCGAACCAGTGACCTTCTTGCTGTGAGGCAACAGTGCTAACCCCTTAGCCACCGTGCTGCCCCATAAGAGACTTAATCAAATTAAAATAAACAACTGTAAATGTAGAATATACCCAGCAAGGATTTTTTTGTGTTCAAAAGAAGTCTAATAGATGTCTAATAGACATCTAAACATCCTGTCAGTGTAAATCTAACAGATGAAAAGAATAGCCCAAAACTAGAATAGTTAAACCAAACACACAGAAATATACAACTGAACGTGAATTCTGTTTAATCTGTCTGATGATTAGACCAAATTTGGGCTATTTTTAGACATCTATTAGATTTTCACTGACCAAATACCAAATTTAGCCTTATTTTAGCCAAGACATCCGTGCTAGATGTCTATTAGATGTCTACTAAATGCAAAAACGTTTGGTGGGTATCTGCAAGCTATGTCCAAGGCAGCATGTATATACCTGAGGAGGGTGATGTTTTTACGCGGCACTTCCTTCAGCTCGCTCAGAGAGGCCGCTTTGCCAAAATAACCATAGTTGGGGTTGTAGTCGGTCATGATGGTGGATGAGCGAATTTTGCTAAGCTTGTACTCTGGACTCTGCAGTCGAATCCTGACCGCATGCAGGTGGTTCTTCTTACGATAATATACTGCAAAAAGCCAAACACACACACCAAGAATCAGCCAAAGTCATCATGCTTTTAAGAAGTTTTCTTCAGGAATAAATCCACTGCCTCAATTTGCATAATTGTACATCTCAGAGTGCGATGTAGATAAGATTGTCAATATAGGCTTTCATGATGGTAATTTTCTAAGAGATACAGAACAACCAAGTGCACTTATTTCTCCCCTTGGAATTCTATCAAATTGTGCATTTTAAAGGCACTCAGATGAGGACTCAGGTTCTGGGCCCGGTTGCATGAAACCCTTAAGCTAACAAATCCTTTAAGGTTAAGGTTACCCTTAGTAAAAATTGAGATGCAAGAATTTAAAATTCAAATTAAATTCAGATTATAGAAAGATTATATCATGTATATTTAAAGCAATTGTCAAATTGTTCCAAACCAAGTGCAATGTGTTTTGAGACAATGTATCGGCACCATGCAAAAGCATCAATGTTTCTTACTGTTTTTTCCAGAATTTCTTTATAGTTTGCCATTTTTCTTTTCTTGAACTCACCACTATGGTTTCATACTTTTTCACTACTTGTACTGTTCTACTTGACAGCAAGATTTCAGGCTTTCATTTTGTGCAAATGAATAACTTATGAGTTGTAGTGACTTTGGAGAGTTTATTCATGTTGCATATATATATATAAATAATTTAGCCTTTCATTCTCAGTCCAGTTTGGTTTGCTTTTTGTATTCTGTGATGTTTACTCTCTCTATAAATACAACTGTGCTTTATGCAAAAGTGGTTCATTACCATTACTGTAAAATGTAGTAAGTATAGCAACCATGGCATATACTCTATTGCCGTATGTTGACAGAAATTACAGTGCAACACTAAGTAAAATCACTTACTTTAGGTATGGATGACAGTTTAGCTTGTCGCAAAACTCTGAGTGAAATGTCTTGCCCAAGGGTTTTTTCACCCTTAGGGAGACCCCTAAGTTAAATTACTGAAAGCATTTCATGCAAGCGGGCTGTGGGTCTGTCTGAAGGATGTCGGGCAGGGTGGACTCACCCTCTGTGGAGGCTGCCCATGTCCCCGATGCAGGTTGGTAGTCTGCTGGGGAGGAGGGCGCTGCGTGGAGGTGAGAGGTCCGCTTTTGCCATCGGGCTGCTGGTGCAGAGGCACGAAGCGGAGCCGGCAGGAAGTTGACTGGGTTTTAGGGGTGAGAAGGGGGGAAACCCAAGAATAGACTACCAGCCTGCATGGGGGAGAGCTCAGGGGAAGACACACAATTAGCGTCCAGCCAAGCTCTGATATCCAAGGACCCAGAGACCCGCTCTGATACTTACTTGAGCTTTGTGGTCATGTCAAATTCCAAAGATGAAAAATCATGGGCAAAATTTTGTTGGTCTCCTTTAGATCTGTTACTTTACACCAATCCAACTGCAGGTCCATTTAAGTGCAGCGTGTGTGTGATTTTATAGATGGACCCATACCTATTATATTTCTGATTTCAATTTCTCAAAACTGATGTTTACATTAAAACAATTTACAGTCTGTTCAAGGCAAATATTTTACCAATGTACACGTTCTCTGGGATCAAACCCATGACTATTGTGCATTATGTCTAATTGTGTAGGCACTGTTTTTGTAAACATTCTTAAAAGAAAAGTTCACCTAAAAATTTAAATAACCTCATAATTTACTCATCCTTAAACCAACCTCAAGTTCTATGACTAGAGTATCTTTCAGATCAACACTGTTGTAGTAGTTTTACATTTCATCCTGGCTCTTCTATGCTGTATAAAGGTGTGGGGTAGAGGATCTTATTTGAAGCTTTTGGTTTTTTTTGAAGAAAAAGAAACTAGCCACGAATACAATCCTGCAGTCAAATGTTTCAGTGTAGTCAGTAGGCAGTTAAAAAACATCTAATGGCTACTTTTTGGCTAGTAGTGGCAAGGTCTAGGTCTAAAGGTGACCATCAAAATTCAAATACAGTACCCATCTTTTTCGAAAACATGCTATAAAATTGCTTTTTAAAGAAGCGTTTTGGAAGTTGTGTCTTTATTTATTTTATAGTTACATAGAAAACAGGTCATGGCACAGCATTTTATAGTTAGTGCACAAGTCAAACAGACAATACACTTTGTTTTTAAATTGAACATAAAGAGGCTTGATATTAAACATAGTCAATAAAAACTAAAGCACTTCTACTGATGACAGTCCATTGCATACACAGAGTTTGAGCACACTGGAAGGCTGTTGGTTTAAGGCACATCTCGATCACATTTAAAGGGTTTGGCCAATTAATTCACTGGGGTTAAATCCGGTTTATAACCAGAAAGATAATTATAATGATGACTATCGCACTAAATCCAATACAAAATATTGTTCTGTTAATTATGAGCACAAGAAGGCGTTTTGCTGTCCAGAGCTTGTTGACCTTTTAAGTTGGACTCCTTGAAAAAAAAACTTTTTTTTTTGGCCCATGTCTTGGATTGAATTACATACTAACAACACTCTAAGCAATTGAAAATTGAAAAATTATAATAATAATGATAACCTATGGACAAAAGGACGACCAGGTGGTTACGATGCTGATTGGCTGTTGATGTATTATGATGTTAAGTGCTATTGTTATTAGAGTGGTATGAACTCCCCTATTGTTTTAAACTTCAAATGATTTTTTTAGTTTATTTTAATTTTTTTTTTTACATTTTTTCATTTACAATTATGGTGGTTTAAGCAGATTAAGCTGATAGTAAAAGAAGAACTTTTATTAAATATCTAACCAAATTACTTACTTTACTGCATACACTGTCATTCAAGTCGATGAAATTTCAAATGTAATTTGGGGGAAAGGTACTGGTTAATTCTAAATGTTGATTATAGATTATATTGGTTATAGCCAGTGATTATATGTAATATAAATCTCTTATTGTATGTTTATATGATTATATGTTATCTAAATTATTCACATCAATACAGCTCATTGCAAGTATTGAAAATTTTATTTTTACAATTTATATTGAATATTGATATAAAATATTTGATATTAATTTTATGATATCCTCTTAAAGTTGCTCACATTTATAGGGACAGTGCGCTATGACACTTATTATTCCCTCACTGTCCTCTGATGGAAAATAAACTTTCTTATTTTTCCTTTTTTGGAAGCACAAAATATAGTCGCAATTACAAAAACACACAAATGAAATAGCAGCAATTAAAATTCATATACTGGTCAGCACACATTTTTTAAAAAAGCCTTCAGGCTACAGTTAGTTTTGATATTAATTTGGCTTAATTGTTTATTTACATGCATTGATGTGTTAAGGTTAATGACAGTGCCTGTCTTAGTTCCCTACTCATTTCTCTAAATGGGGTTGTGCAACACTACATATAGATCTGCAAACTCAAGCAAGCAGTTTGTACAAATATTAAAAACACACTGTCCAAAAGCAAAGATCAAAACAGCCTGTTTGGTTGTTCATTCAATATTAACTAAGATGAACTCAACACTAAGAGCAGTAAGTGAATATATTGTGAATACTGCTGTAGGTAGCTTATTTAGCAGAGCTTAATGTTTGCGTAAACATACTGAATTTGAACTTCTTATAAATGGGTTCAAGTACACTAAGATTCACAATTTTGGCTTGGTAATAGTTGTAAATATTTTTTATGAAGTAATGTTTTATCACAATAATGTAATACTGTTAAATATTTGTTACAATTTAAGAGGTTCTTCCAATTTATATAATATATTTACATATATAATAAAATAATTAATTAGTGTGGTGTGACGGAATTTATCACACGATCTTCGGAAATAATTCTAATATGTTTTATGAATTCTAATAATTCTGCTCAAGGAACACTTTTTATTAATAATGTTATAATTACTTAATATTCACTTCACATTATAATTTATTTATATTTTAAGTACATTTTAATGTCTTCTTGTTAAATTCAAAAAACAACAAGAAAAAATTTAACTCAAACAAAATAAAAACACATTTGTATGGTAGCCTACAGTGGAGAAATTAAGTATTAAACAAATCTAATTAGTTTACAAATTAAGTTATGCTAATTAAACTGAAATGACGCAGGGAAAAAGTATTGAACACATGAAGAGAGGGAGACTGCAACTGAAATCTCTTAAGTTATTCAGCAAACCTCTGCCCTTCATTATTGTAAAGGAATATTAGCTGCTATGATATGCTAGATTTTTTTGGTTTTGTTTTATTTTTATGTTCGTACTGTTAGTTTTTTTTTTTTCAGAAATATTATTCCCAGGAAAAAACATGACGTGTTCAATACTTATTTCCCCCACTGTATACTTGTATGTCAATTGCAATTTCTCCTACAGTATTAAAGTGCCATTAAAATTAGAAATATCAAATTTCGCCACATACTAATTGTCCCTTAAAAGTTTCATTTCATGTCACAGTTCATTTCATATCACATATTCTACATTGGTTTTGTAACATTAATGCCAATGGGGTTCCGACGATTTACCTTAAGTGTACTACATTTACACATAATTACAGGGGGGCATGAAAACATCACTTGTAATTTCTCTGCTTGTTCTCACAATTACAGTTTCTACTGGCTCTAAAAGCACTGATGCTGAGCTCTCAGTGTTGTGTTCTTCAGGGAAATGCACTCATACATGACTAAATGTGTCCTGTAACGTCACGAGCAGATAATAACAGAAGCATGTCAGAGGCGGTGGAATGTGGAGGGCACCGAATTAACGCAGAACTGGAAGAGTCTCTTACTGAGAGTCAGGCTGGCACAGGTCAGAACAACACCGGTCACCACTGTGGACGCGATCACTGCCATGATGAAGACCAGGGATGGAGGCCCGTCTGCCAGAGAGCTCAGAGGAACCACTGGAGGAGGACACATTGAGGGGAGGAGTTAGAAGTGTTGGAGATGTTTGTTGGTAAATTGGCAGAGGCCGTGTTTGGTACCTGCGCAGGTGACATTGTCTGGTGCCAGAACCTCGTCGCTGTCACAGAGGCACAGGATGAGTTTGGTGTCTTCATCACGCTTGCAGCTCTGGGTTTGACAGTGGCTGCAGTTCAGATAGACCTCGATTTCAGCTTCGCCGTGACTCTCCATGGCTAGAGAACATGAAGATTTGAAGAAAAAAATTATGTTTGATGTAACTGCTTTGAGTTACAGTCAATTAAAAAATAAATTGTGTTACTAACTGTTACCACAATAAAACACACATTTTCAGCAGACATTTTACAGTTTGTTATGAAAGTTTATAAATATGAAAATGTGAAACTTTTTTGTTGGTTACTAAATACTATAAAAATATATACAGTTGCAATCAGAATTATTACTTTTTTTATGTTTTAAATATTTCCCAAATGATGTTTAACAGAGCAGGAAAATTTTCACAGTATGTCTGATAATATTATTTCTTCTGGAGAAAGTCTTATACCTTATATCTTATTCGTTTTATTTCAGCTAGAATAAAAGCAGTTTTTAATTTAAGGTCAATATTATTTACCCCTTTAAGCTATATTTTTATCAATAGTCTACAGAACAAACCATTGTTATACAATAACTTGCCTAATTACCCTAACCTGCCTAGTTAACCTAATTAACCTAGTTAAGCCTTTAAATGTCACTTTAAGCTGTATAGAAGTGTCTTGAAAAAAATCTAGTAAAATATTATTTACTGTCATCATGGCAAAGATAAAATAAATCAGTTATTAGAAATGAGTTATTAAAACTATTATGTTTAGAAATGTGTTGAAAAAATCAGCTCTCCGTTAAACAGAAATTGGGGAAAAAATAAACAGGGGGCTAATAATTCTGATTGCAACTGTAAATACTAAAATACTATAAAAATTACAAGTAATATATTTAAAAACATAAAATAAAACAAGCCCACACAAAAAAAACTGCTGAACATTTTTTTAGAAAGCTTGTTAGCAGAAATGACAATAAGTCAATTATAGATATTCCATGTTTTCAGAAGTAAAAAATTGGGTAAATGCAATCCCAATTTCAAAGGAATATGCAACAATTAGGATCTTGCCATTATTGTTCAGCCCTAATTCTAATTGGTTGCAATTATTTAAGGCAGGGGTTCCCAAACTTTTCAGCCCGTGACCCCTAAAATAACAATGCCAGTGACTCACGATCCTCAAATTCCTCTTAGGTGGTTATAAATATGCAAATGTTGCTCATACAACAATAGGCCGATATAAACACGAGTATATTGACAACACAAAAATGTGCAACAGTTTAACAACCATATCAGTTTTATTGTAAATTATTTATTTAATTTGAACCTCAACTAAAGAGACTGGTGGACACAATGTTTTCAGAGTCTATTCTTGATTTATTTTTGGAGACCGCCACTCAGATATCCATTCTCAATGTTCAGTTGTGGCCTGTATTTTTTTTAAATGTATTTGATTTCCATAAAGGTGTCAGAAAGATTAACCTGGTGCTGTAAAATCTATCTTCTGCAGCTGATGTTATTGCTGTGCTGTCAAATCTGTAAAAATCCTATAAAAATTAAGAATAATTGAAAGGCTGATGGTTTTTCATTTGCATGTTGTAGTTTTTTACTATTAAAAAATACTATTTTTATCTTCTGTGCATTATGGTTATAATACAGTAATTCTAATAGTTTAATCAAATTTATTTGACTATTTTAAAATCACCAAGCAACCCCCTATTATTGTCCCGTGACACCCCTGGGGGTCCCAACCCTCACTTTGGAAACCACTGATTTAAGGAAATAGCTACTGAAAATGGGGCTTAAAAACTGCTGGTTGTCTGTCCACCTGAGTAATGGTGTGCGGTAGAAAGTTAATTATAATTTTTTAATTTAAAACTAGGCTTTTTACATGTCATAAAAATGTTTTGGGTTTGGTAGGCGGCACGGTGGCCCAGTGGTTAGCACTGTTGCCTCACAGCAAGAAGGTCGCTGGTTCCAGGGATGGATAGTATTTATGATACATGTATTTCAAATACATGTTTTAAATACAAAATAGTACTTTGTGATTTGTATTTGATAAAGCTGATGAAAATTTCTTAATATTTTGTATCAAAATACTTTAGTGTCTTTTATTTTTGTATTTTTAAAATACTGCTAAATACTTTGTAAGAAATCTACATCAAGACATCATATGAATGCACCCTCTGATTGGTGCTTTGGATGTTATTGACTCTTCCATTTAAAAAAAAGATTTGAAAAAATCTAAGGAGAAAGAGTATATTGTACAAATAATGTAGCAGTTTTGGACGAATTGCTGATGCCAAATGTTAGTCATTAAAACAAACAACATAAAAATTACAGTGGTGATTTATACAATACTTCATGGACTGTATCAAATGCCAGTAGTTGATCAGTAGGTCCACTGTATAGTTAATGAAGAGGAAAGATGTAAACTTTAAGATGTCACAACATATGAAAAACAAATATTTAATAATCAAAAACACCTAAAACAGTTTAAACATTGAGTATTGAAGATATAAGTGAATTGGGTAAAAAAGAATTGGCCCTAGTGTGTGTGTGTGAATGCGAGAGTGTATGGGTGTTTCTAAGTTATGGGTTGTGGCTGGAAGGGCATCCGCTGCTAAAACATATGCTAGCGGTTGGCGGTATATTGCACCGTGGTGACTCCTGATAAATAAGGAACTAAGCCGAAGGAAAATTAATGAATAAATGACTGTTTTGGGTTTAAACATACAAGATTTCATCCAAACTGTGACAACCTCCTATATGACATTATATTAAAATATTTGTCAACATTATGGACATTTAATTAACACAGCAAATAATTATTAGTAAACAGATAATTAGTAAACAGATTAGTAAATCATGTTAGAATGACAGTAACAAAAACTTTCATGAAGTATCTACAAAATCCGTACTTGACCTCACAAGCGACAGTCAGTCTGAAATCTGCCCCTTTAACTGCAAACACACTTGTGGTAATAAACAGTGGCGCCACCTTTAATAAGTCACATAAGGTCTTCTATTATCTACCACGAGTTATAATTTCTCAATTTCACATTCATTTAGATAATCAGTGTCTGTGCGTGCGCGGATGTGTGTGTCTGAAGCCTGCTTTCTCAATGCAGCCAACTTCTGTGAGAAAAACAATAACTCCAAATGCATGTTGGGTGTTCTGAAAAAGCACTGAAGCATTTGGTGAATTTATTTCAATTTAAAGGCCTGTTGACATCAAAAGTGGTAATTATGAAGATAAACATAACAATAAGTACATTAGCATCCACACTAACAAATGATTTAACTCTGTTTATTTTAAGTGAGCGCTGCAAATTATTTATCAAACAGTACTGCTCCTGCACTTGCTCTTACTGCTTTTGCAATGAAAAACAACACATGAACAGTTCAGAGGTAAAAACCTCTAAGTGCCATCTGAAATATTCTTCTAATATTAGCATTTGTCTCAGGCTCATATGTCTTGATTTAGTAATTTCACTTTTATGGCAAAGAATAGGTTATTTTCATCATTTTTAACATGAACTAATTGAACATAAACATAAGAGGCTGAGAAAAATACTCATTGTAAAAGAAAATTCCAGGTGGCACTTTTTTTTGCAGGTTTTTGCATCTGAACTCCTCACATTTTGTGACTAAATATATATAAACCTGTAAAATTCGTTTTTATTGTCTTATTTTTAAGATGCTATTTATTTTTTCCTATATACCTTATATATATACTAAATGTCTTACAGATGTAGGTGTTATTTAATGTCATGGGCACAAGTCTACATCATTATACACCGTCTAAATTGGGTTAAGTCTGACCTGCCAGAGGTTGCAGAAATATCTTTCCCATGGGGTGAACAAAAGAGACGCCATCTTGTCCATCTGCTGTGATGCCGTCAAGAAGAGGTGCATCACCACCTGGAAAAAGGTAACATAAAAAATATAGATATAGATTTACTAACAGCATATACCAGTACTAAATATTGCGGACTTAATTTTTTGGTTAAATCACATTAACTTTTCTACTCATCTCAGCTTTCATCAATAAAACTGACTAAAAATATTAAATTTAACTTTGTATAACCTAAAAAATTTAGTTGAAACCTGATTAACTTATTTTAAAAAAGTTTAAGTAACATAAAATGTTTGTTGACTTGACTTGTGATTACTTTATTTTACAGTGTACTGTCAGGGTAAAGATATTACTGTATGTGAATTTGGCTCCCTTTCAGATCCAATATTATAGGAGGACAGTGTTTTAAATGAATTATGCAATGCGATGTACTTCTTTACTAATGCTTAAAAACAGCATGTTTTGACCATTTTGTGCCAGTGCTGTAGTCATTAGTTTATGGGCTTTTAGACATTATGTAAATGATATCCTGTATCTGTGTTCTTTAATTTGAACATTCATCAGCAGATCACCTACAAACCTGTACACTTTGACCTGTGCTTTAATGGGACTGCACTCTTCTTCTCTGGCTCTTAACCATTAAATCAGCCACTACTTCAAACTGTAAAATTAAGCTTTTACTGGATGTAAAAACACATATGATGACTTAATAGCTGTACAATTATCTTTTTTTTTAAGAAGAAATATCAAAGCAGGTACATTTTGTGTTAACTTACCATAGATATTTATTTTATGGTCTATGTTTCAGAAAAAAAAAACTTCACAGTAAGCATCAATAATTATTCTGAACATTTAAAACAAGATCCCACCAAGAAAACATTTTTGGATTTCATTTCTTAACTGCTGATGTCGCTAGTTAACACACTCAATGCATTTTTAACACGACCCATCATTTCTAAAATATCAACCTCTAGATACTGTATGTCGATTTATGGTAAAAGTACCAGAATTAATACATATAATATGAAAAATAAGAAAATATGAAGTGATAGACCACCTTATTTTAAAATATATTCCAAAAGAAAACATTTTTGAACACTAAATCCTCTTTATTTTTTGAAATATTTCAGATTCTCACTTAACATGTTTTCTTGTTGTTTTTTTTACAATAAAACCAAAATCAAGTGTAGTAGTGCAACAGGATTATGTTTGTTTGATTTTATGTAAACCAACAATGCTATGTGTGTAAACCATTATTTACAACAGTCATTCTTTAACAGACATTATTTATTATTTAAAAGAGTCAAAATATGGTCAACCATTTGATAAAGCGGGCAGTTAAAGGGCTATGGACAGTGTACAATAAGGCCATTTTAAACACTGTAAAAAAATTAGTTAATGAATAGTCACCCATAGCTCATAATTCAGATTTATTTGCAAATTATTTATGATTTTTGCTCCGGCAAACTAGGATGTTGAGAATGTGACTACATTTTAACAAAGTAACTTTGACATTCATATTAGTCTGTGACAATATACTATAAACCAAATAACATTTGAGAAATAAATCAAATGCTCATGAGATTATTTATAGCCTGCCCTCAACATTTGCATGTACTTTAAGTCACACCCTACATCACCTGGACATCTGAGGATGCTAATGAACCAAGTTCTCCGCCAGTGATTGATTTACAGCTGGTCACATCACAAAATGCAGGACATATAGATTAAAATTATTAATACATTAAGAACTATTAATATTGAGCTATGCGTAGATCTATATAGTTTGTATTATATGGCACCTTTAAACATTTCAAATACTGTTCTTTTGAACTTCCCATGCACCCAGTCCTAACCCTAACCCACTTAAAGGTTAGAATAATGATGCATCACATGAATAAACTCTATTTAAAAGTACATTCAAACCAAAAAAGGACTTTACATAATAATAATAATAATAATAATAATAATAATAATAATAATAATAATAATAATAATAATAATAATAATAATAATAATAATAATAGTAATAATAATAATAATAATAATAATAATAATAATAATGCACAAACTGTAATTTCCCACCGCCTTGGTCAGCATAAAAGACTTCTATCAAAATTCCACCCATCCCAAAACGTTTAAACAGTAGTGTATATTTCTACTTTACAATAATAAAACTGTTTCAAAAAAACAACAAATGTCTGACAGCTCACTGTGGCCTCAGCCAAAAAAGAGTAACTCCAGATTAGAAGGCAATATTGTAGTGTTTGTACGGTTCCTGTTATGACATGTGCAAGTGTTTTTAATCATTTACCTCTGTATCCTCCACCGCCCCCTCCAGCGGAGCACGCGCCTCCTCCTCCTCCGAATCCTCCAAATGTAGCCCATCCAAGCACTGACAGAGCCTCAGGACAGGATGAGCCTCCTTGACCCCCTTCAACAAGAGACTTTCCTGCCCATGAGAGAGAGGACAAGTCGCTCCATCCGCCACCTCCACCTAAAAACACACACACATAAAAACAAACAAACATGTTTCTGGACTGCTGGTTTAGCTATTGTTTACTCAGTGCTGCTCATATTAGAATAAAAATGGAAATTGCTTTGGTTTGAGGATGCAAAAAACAGTGAAATTTTAGACACTAATGGTTCGCTCTTGAACTTTTCTGGACTATTGTCTGTAATACGAGAGCCTGCTTTTAAATGACAGATATTCAATAAAAAAGCAATCCCAAAACATTCGACACAACTTAATGGATAATTTGATCCTGATGGTTAAACTGAAGAGAATCCTCTTACTTTAGTGAAAAAAAAAATTAAAACTGCTTTGTTGCAAATGGAATTAAAACATTCATAAATAAGGACTCGGCTGGAACTTGCTGGAATAATACTTGTCCTTCATAGAAATCTAAACCACAGAGTAACTGCTTGCATTCAAAGAAAACAAAATCAATTCCAAATCCCATTAAACAAGCAGTGAGCAGCCACTCACATCCATGCTGAAAATATAATGAACATCTACATTTTAAAGAGTGAATGGGTTGTATTTAGTGGCTATGAATTGCAAGGGAAACCAATTAAATATTAACTGATTATGTTGCAATCAGTGTGTACTTTATTTCCTGGCTGTGAGCTTTTTATTATTCGATGATAAAATTATTTATTTACTTCTTAAAATAAAACCAGAACCTTGATTGTTATAGGTATAAGTTATAAGTGTCACTTTTGTGACTTTTCAGTGACTTTTATTGCATTGGAATAAATGTCCAGAGTAAACTGTCATAATGAAAACATGACAAAGCCATTTGACTATCTTGTTCATAAACAATGGTGTCAGGACTTTTCATCTTGATGACACTGACACTTTCATTGACATAAATACTTGCTTTTGAAGAATGAGCTGTCCATTTTGAGCAGATGACACGCTTTTCATGTTATCAACTAGGTTTTGCAGTTTGTACTAATTATTTTGAGAAACGCATTAACTGTTGTTCAAATGTAAATAGTGTTGTGAGAAATACACCAAAGCCACTGAGAAAAACTGTACTTGATTGGTGTTTTCGATATGGACATTTTCTTTTTTGATAATCCAAATTACTGCACAGAGAGTGTTTTATTCATTTATTACCTTTTGCAAATGTCTGATATTAGGAATGCTCATGCAGAAGACATGTCAGTGTGTATTTTTGATTTAAACTATTACAGTTTTTCCTCATATGAATATTATTTTAATGTAAAGATTTTATTTAATGTTTAAGTATCATTTTCAGTGTTTACATGCATATTTATACTGTATATATAAATAAATACATGTTTAAATACATTTGTTTGTGTGTGTGTGTGTTTTTGTCCTCAGTGAAAAAAATATAGTAAAATTCTGCTTAGCCAGCAGGAGCCCTGAGTCTAAACAACACACTTATAATAAACTGACATGGCAACACTACAAAAGTGCACAAACAGGGAATTTGTTGTCAGTTGTTTCGTTCAAATGCCACAACATGGCATGTGTTTGGTGCTGTAATTTTAAATTGGTCAAAAATAGGGAATTCCAAACTGGTGAGATTCCTGATAGTTAATTGGATTCAGAATCAGAAGGTAGTCATGTTCTGTACACATACAGAATAATAATTTAGTAAATGTAGTTACTTATTTAAATAAATGTGTCAGCTATGAAACTTCACAGTGTCTATGTGACCATATCACATTGTCACAGTCAGCTTATTTCTGCTTTTTAGTCATTATTTTAAAACCTCATATATAGTTGAAGCCAGAATTATTAGCCCTCCTGAATTATTAGACCCCTGTAACTAACTATGTTTCAAAAAAAAGAATTTCTAATAACTGCTTTGTTTTAGTGTGCCATGAAGACAGTACATAATATTTTACTGGACTGGCGATAACCCAGGGCGTCATATTCCTAGCAGAGCCCCCTCCCCTCTTTACTTTTGTGCGCAACAAACACCATCTAACACCTCCCCACCCCCCGGTTTTCACTTTCATCTGCAACACCCCAAACACCCCACATCCCTCCCCTGCTCTTCACTTTATTTCGCAAAGGGCCGGCACGAACACCATGAGGGCAGCACGTTTGTCGTTTGCCTAAGCTTGCGTCGCTACTGTTACTGGACATTATTCAAGATACTATCCAGATAGCATACAAATGTGGGCCACTTAAGTTACTGATGGTCTTCCTTCGGCCCAAACAAAATGAATGTGAGCCTGAAGTGACCCACCTGTACAATGGCAAAAGGGGGCCAAAGATTCCAATTCATATATGGGCCATTAAAGGCAAAGATTTGGCACTTATGGCAAAATGTAATCTGAATGTGAGCCTAATGTAGTTCATGTGGAAAATGGTAAATTTGGCCCAAACGACAGAGGACAAATGTCGGCCACATTTGGCAAAATTTGGCATAGTCATTTAAGGGTAATCTGGGTCCAAACCCAAAGTGTCTCACATGTGTAGGTGCAAATGTGGCCCAGTTATCTTGGGACATATGTGAGCCACTTTTGTCAAATATTCGGAACAGTAAGCTCTGGCTGTGAGCCTAAAGTGGCCCAGAGAAAATATGGCAAATGTGACCAAGTTATTTTAAAACATATGTGGGCCAATTTTGTCAAGTATTTGACACAGTGATCTCAGGCTAATATGGCTTTGAGCCTAAAGTGGCCCAGAGAAGATATGGAAAATGTGGCCCAGTTATCTAAAAACATATGTGGGCCACTTTTGGCAAATATTAGGCACAGTAAGCTCTGGCTAATGTGGCTGTGAGCCTATAGTGGCCCAGAGAAGATTTGACAAATGTGGCCCAGTTATCTTAAAAATATGCGGGCCACTTTGGGCAAATATTTGGCATAGTAAGCTTTGGCTAATGTAACAGTGAGCCTAAATTGGCCCAGAGAAGATATGGCATATGTGGCCCAGATCTGGCAATCAGGAGTGAACCGCCCAAGTGCCATCATTTCATCATTGCGGTATGTGGACCAGATGTAAGTATCTGGTGTGGACTAGATCTGGGCCAGAATAAAAGCAAACTGTGGCCCAGAATAGTGGCAGTTCTGGTTTATTTTGTAAAATTTTGACTGATATGTGGTATTGCTATGGCTTAATTGTGGCCCAGATATGGCAAACAGGAGTGGACCGCCCAAGTGCTATCATTCCATGCGCTATGTGGGCCAAATTTAAGCATCTGGTGTGGGCCAGATCTGGGCCAAAATAAAAGCAAACTGTGGCCCAGAATAGTGTTAGTTCTGGTTAATTTGGTTGAATTCTGCCTGAGATGTGGTATTGCTATGGATTAATTGTGGCCCAGATCTGGCAAACAGGAGCAGACCGCCCAAGTGCCATCATTCCATGCTGTATGTGGGCCAGATGTAAGTATCTGGTGTGGACCAGATATGGGCCAGAATAAAAACTAAATGTGGCCCAGAATAGGGTCAGATCTGGTTTATTTGGTTGAATTCTGGCTGATATATGGTATTGTTATGGCTTAATTGCGGCCCAGATTTGGCAAACAGGAGTGGACCACCCAAGTCCCATCATTCCATGCGGTATGTGAGCCAGATTTAAGTATCTGATGTGGGCCAGATCTGGGCCAAAATAAAAACAAACTATGTGGCCCAGAATAGGGTCAGTTCTGTTGTATTTGGTTGATTTCTGGCTGAGATGTGGTAGTATGTTGGAAATATTTAAAATAAAAAAATACACAGAAGGGCTAATAATTTTTTTATATATCAATTAATTATATATCAGATAATGCTGTAAAGATATTGTACAGTACCTGCTGCTCCCGATCTGCCACTGACACCAGAAACAGTGGTGTCATTCTCGTACTGTTCCAGAAAAATCTGGTCCTGGCTGCTTTCTGGATCCTCGAGGTAGGCCTTTCCTCCCCCTCCAGCTGCAATCAGCAAAGGAAGTGGTTGCCCGTTCTCCATCTGCCCCCGGCCATCCAAAAAACAACAACAGAGTTATTTTCATCCAAATACCACAGAAAGACTCCAGTGACTCCCTCATTTCCATCTGTGTTCCAACTCAGATGACTCCAAATTATTCCAGGATGTCTCAAAAATGCTTGTCTAGACAGGCACTATCAGAAGACAACTGCTGTCCACATGGCCCCGCTCAAGGGGACTCGCAAGGTTGTTTTTAAAAGATGTGTTTGATACAAAAGACAGGAAGAAAAGAAAGATCTTACCCGATATATATATGTGGCTCCCCCTCCACCACCACCACCCCCTGCCCACTTCAAGGCTGAACCGTCACTGTCAAAACCATCTTCAATCACAGACGACTCGCCCAGACAGATTTTATGGGTTAGGGGGTTCCTCTGTGCAGAAATGAACAAAACAGAAGCCATGTTTCCATCCAAAGTTCTGATTTTACTTCATGAGCAAAATTGTGAACAGTTACCACCCTATGTATTAAAGACAATAAAAATCATCACTTTCTGACAAACTATCAAGATATAACAATAACAATAATAAAAACCATTATATATCTTTAATTTGAGAAGCAACTTCATCTTTTTTTGCACCTTCGAGTGGCAGACTACATGGAAAGTAACAAACTGTCATGTTATCTTGAAAAAGCTAGTCCATGCTTTTATGACTTCTAGGCTGGATTACTGTAATGCTCTATTCGCTGGTTACCCAGCATCCTCTATTAGTAAACTTCAGCTAGTGCAAAATGCAGCTGAAACCTTGCCACTGGCTTGCTTGGTTTGGAGCAGCACATTAATGGAAACTGCTCTTCAGTGTTTGGACTTCCAGCAGTGATCTTTTAAACCACACTGAACTGAACTAAACTGAACTTCTGAACTCTGAAAACTGAACAGACTCAGTTTCAATTTACTAGAACTTTTATGTTAACCTGCTTTGACACAATCTACATTGTAAAAGCGCTATAGAAAAAATATATGCTAAGACTAAGTGAATGGATATATAATGATAGAGATTTGGACATGAGAGCCATGTGTAAGTAGCTCACTCACTCCTGGACAGGCATCTTCTCCTTGGTGGCCAATTAGAATGTAGAGGATGTCACCTTTCTCCAGGTGGAAGATGGCTGAGATGATCACACCGTGTGAGCGCTTGTTATGGTTCTTTGCTCCTTTGCCTCCTGCGGCTCCATAGGCTGAAATCCTGGAAAATAAAGAGAGTTCTGCCAACGCACTGAATTAACAAACTGAAAACACACCTGCTATCCTAAAGCACTAATGAGCATACAAATGATTTTGTTCAAACATTCATAAAAGAAAGAAAAACACTTGAAAAGATCTAATTATGTAGCAGGAGGGGGTAAATATGTCATTTGGGTCAAAGATGAAGTAGTTTTCAAGCACTAAAACAATAAAAGTGTAATACAGATATTTTTATACATCAAAGTGAGCTGCTTAAATTACTTTAATTGCTTCAATTTTTTTCTGAGCAATAATGACTGTCATACAGTACATATTTTTTGTCATTTATTGAAGTTTTTCTCAACCACGTTGCTGGAGGACCACCAGCTCTGCACATTTTCCATGTCTCCTTAATCAAACACACCTTCAGATCTTCAACTCATTAGCAGAGGCTGAAAGACTAGTAATAAGGCTGCATCTGAAATCACCCACTACTCAGTAGGTACTGCATTTGAATGTAACGTACTACTCGGCCGTTAGAAAAGTACGTCCTATACAGTATGAATGTGAGCAGTATGAATGGAACCTTTCCCACGTGAGATGCGTCGCTTCACTCTCATTCATGAATTCTCTAGCGGGGCATTATTAGATAGCGTAGCGTGCATCGGATGAGCACTTCAGAATCTCGGTGGAAGTAGTAGGTCATCCGCATACTACTTGCATACTGATTTTCGAATTCTATGACTTCGGACATACTATTCGACTCACATTTTTAGCGTACTATATAGTATGGAAGTATGCGATTTCAGACACAGCCCATAGGTACATCCCAAATTGCATACTTATTCTATGCCCTCTTGTAGAATAAATTGTGTAAGTAGTGCATTCACACTGAAAACTATAAAAATATGAAGTGCACATTAATTAACCGGATGATGCACTCATTCAACCGGTACAAATAAGTGAGGAATGATGGACACTTCATGCACTTAACAGCCACTGCCTTGCTCATGTAGCGTAAGGGGCGTAGCTATCGGGTTGGATTACATTATTTATTATGGCGCCTCCTGATGGTGAATGTGGTTATACTCATGGCAGGTATTACTTGGTAATTTGGTTATTCATTTCGCTAACTTGGCAGCCGTCAAACGTCATCAGGGAAACGGTTCGAATTTCCGCTTAGTAAAAAAAAGTAAATGCATAAGTTCAATGTGTATAGTGTACCATTTGGGACACAGCCCATTTCTCCTTAACCAAACAAACCTGATTCAGATCGTCAGCTCATGTCCATTTTTGCAAGCTCTGCATCAAATTTGTTCCCAAGTTAATCAAAAACGGTTTGTTGAATCAACTTGAATTCCATAACTTTTTGTCAGCATGGTCTGTAGATCATGTGATTCAATTTTTGTGAAAATTAGACAAACGGCCTAGGACGAGATTGATAGAAAAAAACGTCACAGTGTGTGTTTGAATCGACTTGAGCTAAGGCATCAGAGGAATTTTGATTGTAGCCCATTGGGTTCAAAATTTACAAACATAAACATAAGTGAAACTTTGGACAAGTGGTGAAGCTAGAGAGTTTGAGTTAGAGAGTCCAAATTTGATGTGGTTGAAGATCAGACTGTCCTCTATCAGTGTGCTAATGTTTGCACCAATGCCACAAATAGTTCATTGGGCTGCCATAGACTCCCAGAGTGGAAGAAGCTGGAAGAATAATAATAAGAAACGGAACGGATACAATAGGTGTATAAGTACATAGTGTATAGTGTGCCATTCGGGACGCAGCTCATGTCTCCTTAACCAAACGCACCTGACACAGCACAGGCTGAAAGACCAGTAATAGGTGTGACAGACAAAGAAGACAACTAATACATGCAGCATTGGTGGTCTTCCATGAACGTGGTTGAGAAACACTGATTTATTATAATAATAAATCATATAAAAATATGCTCCAAAACGTTGATCAATTGTCATTGGAAATCTCATTTAATTCAAGCAAATACACTTTGGTAACAATGTTTCGATATGAAATTTAATATTATTCTACGACACATAGATATGTTTAATATCATTATTATACAAGCTGATGAAACTTATTCTGAGGTGAATGACTACAGATAGAAACTGTATTGTATATATTAGTAATTAATTAAAGCTTGTAGAAATTAAGAAAGTTTTTTATTTAGTTACTACAGTTTTTATATTTTCCATTACTCAACAAACTAGATGTTCTGAATAGTTTGTCAATGTGTGATTCTTATTAACTGTTAACTGTTTTTTGTTTGTTGTCTGTTAGACCTATGTGACATGTATACTGCCTATTCTTGGCCAGGGCGTTTTTCTAAAAAGATTTTTAATCTCAATGTGCCTTTTCTGGTAAAATAAATGTAACAATAATAATAATAATAATAATAATAATAATAATAATAATAATAATAATAATAATAATAATAATAATAATAATAATAATAACAACAAACAATGTTACTTTTACATAACTTAGTAAGCTAATTTTATTTCATTCCATCCATGAAATTTACATGCAAAATATAAATCTAATTTAACTTTTTTTTCTTATATATACCTGCCTACCTACAATACTATTTACCTGCTTAATATTTTAACATTGGTGTTTCTCATAAGACAATAATCAAACAAAACTGCCTTTTAAATATACTGAATACACAACCTGAGCTATTCTTATAATGTAAACGTAATGATTTTAATTCCCCTCACATCACTAAGGAAGATAAAACGTCTTGTCTTGAGGTAAATATAATGTTTTTTGTTATTAAATCCAGCCAGTGCTTTGGGCACCAAAACAGAAGGATACAATAAAAATAATTCAGTTTATGAATGAGGGATAGCGTGGGATGGATCTCTGTATTTCAGCATGGCTCTGTGAATGTAACGGTATCACAACATAAGTTGGTCTGATAGTTATCAGTCATATTTTTTGATCTCCGCATGCCCTTCTTTCACAGCCAGTTTTGGAGTTGTTTTTAATGAGCTCCCATGACTAGACTGTATAATCACTGTTAATCAGTTCAAAGGCTTGACTACACAGGGGCCAGATTAAGTGGAGTACAGGAAGAGATTTATCTGTGCCTACAGCCAGTGAGTCATGCCTCTCGCTGCTTTTACAAAAAAATGAGACAGAGGAAAGCAAAGAGAGAGGCATGAAGATAGCAAGAAACTGTTTTTGCATGCTAGTGAGTTTCATTAATAATGTAAATAAAGCTTTGTAGTAGGTTCAGAACGTGCATAAAATAAACTATAATTTGATTTAGTTCAATTCACCCAAAATCACACTACAAAAAGCAACTATATGTGCAATAAGCTTAATATTTTCACCTAGGCCTTCTTATGACTTGCTTTTATTGTATTTATGATGTTTTTATGCAGATGTGTTTCTAATTTGTGAGTGCACACGTGCATGTGTGTGTGTGTGTGTGTGTGTACGTGTTTTTGTGACATGTCAGGACACAAATCTGTATAATGACATGGGTATGACACAGGTATTACAAAAAGGAGGTGAAATAGGATATATGCTGACGTCCTCATTTCTCAAAAAGCTTCTAAATCACACAGAATGAGTTTTTTCAGAGAGTAAAGATGTACACAGTCTCCTGTGATGGTTGGGTTTAGGGGTAGGTGGGGTGAGGGCAATACAATATACGGTTTGGACAGTATAAAATGAATGGAAACCTATGTAATGTACCCACTTTTCACAAAAACAAACATGTATGTGTGTGTTCTATTTATCACTGTTGGTTTTGGTCAATGTATGTGGTGTAACACAACCATTATTATTATTATAAAACAGTATTTCTTTAGGGCAGCACGGTGGCTCTGTGGTTAGCACTGTCACCTCACAGCAAGAAAGTCGCTGGTTTGAGTCCCGACAGGGTCAGTTGGCATATCTGTGTGGAGTTTGCATGTTCTCCCGGTGTTGGCGTAGGTTTCCTCGGGGTGCTCCACAGTCCAAAGACATGCGCTATAGGTGAATTGGGTAAGCTAAATTGTCCCCAGTGTATGTTTGTGTGTGTGAATGAGTGTGTATGGGTGTTTCCCAATACTGGGTTGCAGCTAGAAGGGCATCCGCTAAATATATCGTGGGATAGTTGGTGATTCATTCCGCTGTGGCGATCTCTGAAAACATTTTAGATGCTGGTTGCAATTATAGAACGATTTGTAAGACTTAACCCCCATCCACCTTAAGAACGATAACTATGATAATATTAACATCAACACCAATGCACAAATTCTGTATATCCTAAGCACACTCTCGGTTCTGCCACTTTAAAAGCTGTTTGAAGCAGGATGGAATCTGAATGGCATCATCAAAAACCTCACCCCTTTTCTGTGTTGCCACTGATAAACACCTGAAAGACCATAAGGGGTTTTAATCCTAAAATTGACTCTAAGCCAGAATGATCTCCAGCCTCTGAACTTACTTGTACATGTTGGTGGCAGGGACCTTCCACATCTGTACACCCCTGAGAGGACCCTCTTTTCCCACCACCACACTGACATTGGTGTTTCGGTAGGCACTGTCACACTGGGCTTGAGTCGGGCCCAGAGGTCCACTCGCTCCACAGGAAGTGAACCACCATGTTATTAGAGACGCCTCTGAAAATAAAAGACAGGCTTTCTTGTTCATGTTTTTACAACTTACTGTTCTGATGGATTTTTTTTTTAATGGTGTCACTGCACAAAAAGACGTTCTGAAATTTTTCGTGAAGGTTACAAAGTGATTTTGATGGTCCAATTGAGTATTAGTAGACTGTCTGCTTAATATCTCTTGATACTGCTCCTTCAACAGACATTTAACTGACTATGAGAAACTTTGCAAGTACATGTCAACTTACACTAACCCTTAACTTAACCCCAACCTTACAGTCTACTTATAATCTAATGAGAATTAGTTGGCATGCAGATGCAATGTAACTAAAATTCAACAAACGGACCATCAAAATAAAGTGTGACCTATTTATAGTTCTACTGCAATTTATGTCCAATAAATGCTGTTCTTCGGAACCCATCAAGTAATCCTCAAAATTACTGAATGAATCCTTAAAGGGATGGTTCACCCATAACTGAAAATTATGTTCATCATTTACTCATCTTTGATAGTATTCATTACACACAAGCATACTGTGGACGCCAGTGGTTACTATTCCAGCTTTCTTCAAAATATCTTCTTTTGTGTTCAACAGAGGAAAGAAATTCATAAAGGTTTGGAAATATTTGAGGCTGAGTAAACGTTCATTTTTGGATGTCCTTTTCATTTTTTTTCTTTTTTAAGGATGACGTGACATTGAAAATTGAGTGATGCTATTTCTGTAACTAATTAAATGCCGCTTTGGTGAGCAGAATAGTCGTCTTTCAAAAATCTCACCAACTCTAAACTCTAAACATTTTTATATTTGTAAAATCCTCAGGAGAGTAAATGTACCTGATGCTGATGGTTCTGGAAGAGGACTGAAGTCTAAATCATGGGGTAGTCCTTCATGAAGCAGTTCATTTAGTTCTTATGATCAGATGAGGAAAGAGAAAGAGCAAAGAAAATTAATTGGATGAGACATTTGAATCAAACCATCCTGCTGTAGTTTTTCGTGTGTAGTTCTTTGTTAAGAACATCATTGAATTGGAGTGTTGGTTTCTCATATCAACTAGATTATCCAGAATTTTTTTCTTGGCCAACCGTCTCACTTTATAACAGTACTTCACACAACGCAAGTCAACCAGAGAGACATTAAACTAAGCAATATAAACCAGCCTGGACTTTTCTGCTGGTCTAAACATCCTTTTTGATATGTGGTTGACAAAAGGGGTTCTGAACATGCTGCAAGCCAGATTCATATCGGCACTACCTACAAAAAACAACAACAGTATGTGTCTATACAGGGATGTAACATGCACGTTTTCATACAGAAAATGTCCAGTATACACTCAAAATAAATGCTGGGTAACTTGTGTTAGAGCTAAATTTAAAAATACAATTTAGGCTTATCCATTTATGATCCAATCTTGGGTTAACACAGCATTTTTAGAGCAAATGTCTTTTGGTTCGGTGCTGAAGTGTCAGTTTTAAATTTCTAGTTTTACAAATCTTCAAATACATTCTTAAATCCAAACATTAATATTTTATTTTATGCCGTTTTAATTGATACAAATTTAAACCTGACCAGACACTATATAACACACCTATTGTCCAATAAGTGCAAAACGCTTTGTGTTTCTTCCAAATTTTGAAAGAACAATTTCAACATCCACAGCTCATTGTTTTGCTATAGAAATGAACCCGAGAGAACAATCATTCATTCATTTTTCTTCAGCTTGGTCTCTGTTTCGCCACAACGGAATGAATCGTGAACTATTCCAGCATGTGTTTTCCACAGTGGATGCCCTTCCAGCCGCAGTATTGGGAAACACCCATACACACTCATTCACACACTCATAAGCTATGGTCAATTTAGT
The DNA here is from genome assembly GCF_903798145.1 of Danio aesculapii. Classification (NCBI taxonomy): domain Eukaryota; kingdom Metazoa; phylum Chordata; class Actinopteri; order Cypriniformes; family Danionidae; genus Danio; species Danio aesculapii. The sequence goes on along the minus strand of NC_079451.1, from coordinate 21,086,699 downwards.
TTATTCAATTCACTTATACCGCATGCCTTTGGAACTTTCAACGTTCTTGCTGCGAGGCAACAGTGCTAACAACTGAGCCACCGTGACACCCCCCAGAGAACAGCATTTCTCGAAACATTTGCACAATATTACCCTAAATAATCAATATATTTAATAAACCTGTTGGTGAAAACAAGTTATGAACGTCTTTGCATTATACTTGAACAAATGAGAGTAGAAACATTTATGAGTAATTAGATTTAGATTTATTAATAAATAAAAAAACATGAGTGGAGTTTCCATCTTCGATTTTTTCTTTTGATGGCTAATTATTATACCTAAAAATAAGTATATATTATATGCTGGAATTCAGGCACAAGCACTGAAATAGTTTAAATCCTTAAAGGGGGAATCATCCAAGTTAAAGGCAGCATAGAGTGCCACAAGAAACTGTCTTTGTCTTCTTAGTAAATTGTCTGCCTTTTGGCAATATCATCAGAACACATAGGGCTAGTTTTCATTGTTACACTGATGATACTCAGACATATATTTCATCAAGACCAGATGAATAATGCTAACAGAATGTGTTAAAGATATAAAAGTTTGGATGGCCAAGTAATGTTCTTCTTTTAAAATCAGACAAAACAGAGATATGAGTCTCTGGACTAAAAACCTGTCTGCAGAAGCCCTTAGAATACAATTTGGATATAGACGGATGTTCTGTTACTTCATCCAATACAGTCAAAGGCCCGGGTGTTATATTAGACAGCCTCTTGACCTTTTTATGTTACAAAAAACAGCCTTCATCCACTTTAGAAACATAACCAAGCAATGGAACATGATGTCTGTTTTTTTCTGACACAGAAAAAAGGTCCAGACTGGACTTCCAGACTTCAAGCCACTGTTAGTCTAGTATGCAGAAAATATCATATCACCCCAATATAAATGGTGTACTTTATCACACTATTTCATGCTCTTATTTGTAAAGTTTTTTGGTAACACTTTATTTTGATGGTTCATTAGATTATTAGTAGACTGTCTGCTTAATATCTGCTGATACTGCTCCTTCAACAGACATTTAACTGACTATAAGAAACTCTGCAAGTACATGTCAACTTACACTAACCCCAACCCTAACCCCAATCTAACAGTCTACTTATAATCTAATGAGAATTAGTTGCAATGTAACTTAAATTCCATAAATAGACCATCAAAATAAAGTATGACCATTTTTTTACATTACATAAACATATATATCTTTTTTGTTTGTTTGTTTGTTTGTTTGTTTTTAGCATTATAAACTGTAGATGATCCATAGTAAAGCCCAAAGTGACTTCTTTCTAAAGATATATGAACTGTGAATGTAGACCAAATTATTCAGCAACTGTTACTGTTTTTGTTTGGGAAGGTCATTTTTGAGAAAGTGTCTCTGACAGTGAGGGAGAGAACGACACTGATATAGTCTCAGAAAACTCATTTTGCATGCTATCTTCATCAAATTTGAAATATATACTCATGAGACACTTTGCTTTCAAAGCATAGGTTATTCTAGGTTATTGTATGACTGATTTCATGTGTTTGCATATGGAAATACTAATATTAAACACCGTACAATTTTATTCAAATTTTTTAGGAACATTTAGCAAGTGGGAACAAAACAAACAAAAAATAAAAATGCATATACATACATACATATATACACAATTACATCCATTCCACACATGCATATCTATATACATACATTAAAATATTAAATTAACCTCATCCAGAAAATAAAAAAATAAACCAAATATGTATAAAATAAAATATAATAAAAGGTTGCCAAACATATTCTCGCAATGATGCATAGCCTCTAGAATTATGTAAATGCTAAATTATAGATAATTATATTGTCATTGTGGAAAAAGCCAGCCATTTAATCCCTTTCTTTTCAAAGATCTCTATTTGTTATTGAAGTGCATGTGTCATTTTTCCATTTCCTCAACTTTTGCTATTATTTTGAACCATTCATCTTTAATTGGTGGGTCTTCTTTATACCACATCCGGGTTATAGCTTTTTTACTTGTTGCCAATAATATCTTAAATAGATATCTATCCTCCTATTCAAGTTTAATAGAATTATCTCCTAGATAAAGTACTTTGAATGATCTAGAAATATGAAGATTGAAAATATTAATAGCGGAGTGCACAGTTTCCCAAAAACTGTTAATTCTTCAGCACTGTGGAATATATGCGCATGATGTGCCTCTTCTACCCCACAGTTCCTCAAACAAGGATGAGAAGACCCAGATTGTAATGATTTAATTCTCGGTGTAATAAAAATCAAATCAAGTTTTTCCAACAAAACTCATGCCACATTCTTGAGCTTGTTAAGGCCTGTGGGGCAGCACATATTTTAACCCATTGGTCTTATACCTACTTCCTTTTCCAATTTTAATCTTATTTAGTCTATTGAGAATATAATGAATAACTTTTTATATTTTATAGCATGAAACTTTCTTCACTGACCATAGTAAAGCTAAATGTGTCTTCTTTCCAATGATACTTAATTTTTGTTCGTAGCTCACTGGGGTCAACAGCTGTTACTGTTTAAAGTTAGGTAGGTGTAAATCCCCAGAGGTGAATGCTGGCTAACAGGCGAACAACAATATTCAAGTAATTGGATTTCCAACATAGTTTACAAGATTAGCTGAGATCTATTTTATTCTTAAGAAAATTGTCACTTTAATTGCATTCATGTAATAACTGATCCACAATCTGTTTAATAAATAAGAAAATAAAACCAATTTTACTATTAGTTTCCTCCATTATGTAATAAAAACTTACCTAAATAAAACAACCAGTGATGTATCCCATTACACCCTAGTAGAAAAATCTAAGACAAAGATCTTACATTTTTAACTCCTATATTTCAGAATAACTAAAAATCAAGCAAAAGAAGAAAATACAGTTTGAAAAAAGAACTGAAGTCCTCTAAAGGTTATTTCCATGACTGGTTTTGGATAGGCTGGAAAATGTAGCTCATTATGATAAAGAGCAGCAAGACGAGCACTCAACATAAAGCTGATTTTAGTCAACAGATGCCACAAGAATTTCTCTAAATCATCAATTATGTAAAACAACAATAACAAAGACAGTAAATCTTGACTTTAAGAAGGCCTGTCAATTCCTGTGGTCACGGAATCAAGTCTAAATCTGAAGATCCTATAAAAACTATTTAGAAAAGCAGAAAATCTACTGTTGGCAGCTTTATGACATCTGCTGATTTTGAGGACCTCCCTATTCACTTCACATCCCCTTTCTACTGTCCTTCAAAATCACAACCAATCAAGCAGAGTCTGAATCAACCGCTAACTGGAGACAGCAGTTAGACATCATCTGACAACATCACATCTTAAATTCTCTGTGGAACTAAATACTACATTTTTGAGTGAGTTTAAATCTGCGCATGGGTCAAAAAATTTGCAGGGATTGACAAATCAACCATTATTGTGCTGCCTGTGTGTTCATGTGTACATGTGTGAGGCGGAAAGGTTACCTGTGTCAAAACATGCTGCACTTAATGAAATGTCATCGAGTGCAATGTCAGCCTTGGAGCCAGAAGTCCAGAAAGCCTGCACTTTAAGATGGAAGCTGCACTCAAAACAAATGACAAATTATTTTAGAAAAAGAGCAAAGGGTGAGTGAGATTTTAAAATATTTATGCAGATATTAAAATACAACAAAATGACTAGCTCAACATGGTCATTTTCATATTTCAGAAAATCGATCCTATAAACACAACTTTGGCTTTGCATCATACACTGTAAAAAATGCAGGGTTTCACACAATTCCTTCATCTTGTCCAAACACAAATCTATTAAGTTAACGTAGTACTTTTACAGGGTATATGCAGGATTCCTAAAGGTATTTTCAATGACCTTTTCAAGACTTTTTAAAGACCTTCTCAGAATATTTAAAGACCTCATCGCCACTCAAGTTCTAATCAGTATCAGACCTTTAACTTAATAAACAGTGGTTAATAAACAGTGGTTAATAAAGAGTTGTAGTTAAATTAATCAATGGAGCACAATCATGTTAATATTACAAGAAAAATTGATATATTGATGCTTTTTTTGAGTCAAACACTTTGAACAACGCTTGAACAAAATTAAAGACCTCGTAAAAAAGCAATTAAATACCTTTTAAGGGCCTTAATTTTCTCATAATTGATTTATCAACTTTTAATACTTTTTAAGACCCAGTGTCACCCTGTTTTAACAAATTAATGTGGATTAAACATAAAAAATTAGGTTCTCCTAATGTGATCTCAAGAATAGTGTTGTTGAATTGTCAGCTCATTTTAAGAAGTTAAACAGTAGTCAAGTTGGAGTTAAGTAGATTGAACAAGCAAAAAATCTATATTTTTTTAATGTAGAAGGCACAGAAATTCATGTCTGCACCATGGGCTCTATGTACAGTAAGACTTTTAAAGCTGACGATAAAATTCCAGTGAAAGCTAAATGTGACTATTATTTTATATGTGACTATTTACAGCATCGATCTGGTAATGTAATTACAATACATTTAGTTAAATAGACTTAAGCATTCATTTAGTTGTTCAAGCATAAAATAATATAAAAGACTGTTGTAACCGCTGGCGCCGTCAGTAGCAACAGGCTAGCGCAGAAACTCCATTGAAAATACTGGGGTACAATAAACTGTCATATTTTAAAGACGTGGTGGGGGGAAATGGAATTTAATGCAGTCTGGTCTGAGACCCACTTCATATTGTATATCAAACAGGCAGTGAAGATCCCTAATTTTTAAAGAAATCAGATCTTAAACGTGACAATTTTGTAATGGAAAGACAGTTCACCGGAAGCCTTTGGGCTGCCTGGCTGAAACTTAAAAGCCTGTGTGCATATAGCCCATTATTGAATGATTAAAAGATCAATAATTAACATTTTACCTGAATTTTATGATCATCAAGAACATTTCAAAAGTCAATTGATGGTGTTTTATGCATTACATACAGTATACTGTAAGTGATTAGTATGTCTATATTATTTTGGACATTAAGCAGAATTCATGCATAAATCTGCATTAATATTAATATGCACCACATCCGACCATTTCAAAATCAGCCATAATTTACATTTATTCATTTAACAGATGCTTTCATCCAAAAGTGTTTTACTAAGGAGGCCAACAGAAGCAAGTCAAATCACTTGAAGAGCAACAGCATGCACATAGATGCAGTGATAAGTCTTAGTTAGTTTAGCACTGTGTGCAGAATATATACTCTACCGGTCAAAAGGTTGGGTTCTGTATGATTTTTAAATGTTTTTAAATAAGCTTATCCTGCTCACCAAGGCTGAATTTATTTCAACAAAAATACAGAACAAGTTGTAAAATTGTGAAATGTTATTGCACTATAAAATAACTTTATTAACTTTATTTATTAGATTTTAAAGATGAATTTTCAGCTCCATTACTTCAGTATTCAAAGTCACATGATCCTTCAGAAATCACTTTAATATTAATAATAATAATAATTCATTCATTCATTTTCTTATTGGCTTTGTCCCTTTATTAATCTGGGGTCGCCACAGCAGAATGAACCGCCAACTTATCCAACATTTGTTTTACGCAGTGGATGCCCATCCAGCCGCAACCCATCTCTGAGAAACATCCACACACACTCATTCACACTCATACACTACGGACAATTTAGCCTACCCAATTCACCTGTACCGCATGTCTTTGGACTGTGGGGGAAACCGGAGCACCCGGAGGAAACCCACGCGAAGGCAAGGAGAACATGCAAACTCCACACAGAAACACCAACTGACCCAGCCGAGGCTCGAACCAGCGACCTTCTTGCTGTGAGGCAACAGCACTACCAACTGCGCCACTGCGTTGCCCACAATAATAATAATAATAATAATAATAATAATAATAATAATAATAATAATAATTATTATTATTATTATTATTATTATTATTATTATTGTTATTATTATTATTATTATTATTATTATTATTATTATTATTATTGGTAAAAGTAACAAAAGCAATAATGACTGGAGTTATAATTTCATTTAAAACTACATACAATAGGGGCGTCACGGTGGCGCAGTGAATATCACATATCGCCTCACAGCAAGAAGGTTCTCCTTGTTCTCCCTGTGTTCGCATGGGAGATTCCCCCACAAGTGCATAAACATGCAGTGTAGGTGAATTGGGTAAGCAAACGACCCCAAACTTTTGGGCGGTAGTATATTTTTTTCATTTAATTACAGACAAGCCTGAAATTATTAACGCGCAAGGAGTATGAATAATGTCAGGTTTTACTGTATATAAAGAAACAAAAGCAGGCTCTGGATGAGATGTGCAATACGTGATGTGCAATACGAGTGGTTTAAGAGCATAAACCTCACAAATATTTTCAAAACAAATAACATGAAAAATGTCATTAGGTGTGGTGGCTGTAGTATAAGTGGAATAGTTGACTCTGGTCTGTTAAATTATTGGAAAATAATGCACAGCAGGGGTGTAAGTGACATCATTCAACTTGAATTAATAGTTGTTTTTCAATTAAATAATCAGATTATGACTCAAAATGTAATCATTAGATGATGATTATGCCACTGAAAGTCTCTTTGGCTCCAGCACAAAGCCAAGATGGTCAACGTTGATGCATTCATCATATTATCTCACCTATTTAAAATTTCTGTAATCGGCAGAGTGATCTCTTGCCAGGCGTCCTTCCAGTGTCCGGATCTCTCCCAAATCAGTGCTGGTGCTGAGGCTCCATTCTCCACCACAGACAAAAGCACTGTCCCATTGAAATCCCCATACCGGTAGAGAGAAAACTGCAACTGCGCAGAAAAACCTCAACACTTCAGCAACTACAAGAACAGACGTCTCCAAAAGAAACACCTTATTCATGGAAAATCAAGTGTAAAATTTAAACTGGCTCCATGTACGTTTATTCAGCGTAAGCTGTTTGAAGATATGCTGGACAGATGTGCCCTTGTTTTTTTATGGACAATTAACTTGAAATATGCTCATAAAATCTAAATCCAAACATTGTGGCAAACTTGTAGGAACACCACAGTTTCAAGAGAAATACCATTTAAGTAAAATGAAGAAAATGAAGAAATTTATACTTTTATTCTGCAAGGGCACATTAAATTGATGAAAAGCGACAGTGAAAAATCTTGTTCTTTAAAATTCTACACAAAAAAATTGATAAAGTGTGACAAAAGAAAGCGTATTAAGGGTGGTTTCTTTCTATTAGACCATTTTGTACACTTGGACAATAGTACAGTCCTTTTAAAGAGATGCAACCTGTTAGCCAGTCAAAGGCATTTATTCTCCATGTCTAGAATTGTCATGTCTATTCAAACCATGTGTGTTCTTATGAGGGGTCAAAAAGGGATGAAAAAAGCCCATTACTTCTAAATAATGATGTTTTTTTATGTAAAAATGGACCCTAGAGTACACTACGAGTTTATGATCCCTTTAACCGTCAGAATAAATTCTTACCTGACAGTCCTGATTGGATATAGTTGAAGGCAACGCAGGGCTTTGAACCAGCGCCTCTCTTTCATCACCGTGACCTCTGACCTTTAAGAAAAAGAAATGCCCTGAGGCGAGAGAGGATCAGTACTCTACAGAGTGCTCACAGCTTACAAAACCAAACCAAACGCACAAAAAAAAAACCTTAACTGGCGAGGTTGGAAAACCTCTTTATGTGCTTTTAATGTCCATCTAAAACAGACAACGAGAGCTTTCACTGTGAGCCAGAGTTTCTCCCGTTCACACAAAACAGCCTTTAAAAAAAGTGGGAAAAGAACTAGTCCATCATAAACTGGACTTAACTGTGGACACCTGCACTGTGGTTTTGAGATCATCCTAACAATACATCACACTAAGCTAAATGACACAGGATATAAATCATTACAGACTTCTTGTATGGATAACATTTTAATCCTGTTAAAAATTCAAGGATTCTCATGTCATGAAAATTCCCATTGGTGGCATTCATAACTAAATGGATTGGCTGCTTTAAGACAAATGGGCTGTCTGAAGACATTTTAATAGATGTGTTTTTTATGCACATCTCCCTGTCTCGTTTGTAAGAGAAAAGAAAATGCTGCAAAAAAAAGTCTATGAGCAAATATGGAGAGCAAAGCCTCAAATATACTGTACTTGGTTTGACTGTTATAATTATAATTTAACTTTTCATTCATTCATTCATTTTCTTTTTGGCTTAGCCCCATTATTTATCTGGGGTCGCCACAGCAGAATGAACCGCCAACTTATCCAGCATATGTTTTTCCGCAGCGGATGCCCTTCCAGCTGCAACTCATCACTGGGAAACATCCATACACACTAATTCACACACATACACTACGGACAATTTAGCCTACCCAATTAACCTATACCGCATGTCTTTGGACTTGTGGGGGAAACCGGAGCACCCGGAGGAAACCCACGCCAACAAAGAGAGAACATGCAAACACCACACAGAAACACCAACTGACCCAGCCGAGGCTTGGACCAGCGACCTTCTTGCTACCCACTGCGAACGTGCTACCCACTGTGCCACCGTGCAGTTAAATAAAAAAAACAAGTGACATATGTTATGTACTTCCTGATGGGGTCCTGATTAGCAGCAAATATTAGGGTTCAACAGTTATTTAATAACCGATATTTTTTGTTTTGTTTTGAGTGAACAGGTAAAATGGTACAAATTTATTGAACAACGTTTTGATCCCATGAAGTGCTTTATTATTCACTGCAGTTTTTCAGCATTTTACTGTTTGTTTTGCAGATAATCTTAAGGAAAATTTACATTTTTATTAAAATTTTCTCAAAATATTAATGTAACCCACCGTCCTACTGCATCGCTCCTCCGCTCTGAGCTGGGATCGAACCAGCAATTCCTTGTATGTGAGTGGGTTGCTCTAACAAGGAGGCTTAAGACCATGGCCTCTAGCATCTGTTGCTACAGCACCTTCTGAAGTCAGAGGACTGAGGTTTACCTGCATAGAACTTTGCTAGCAGGCCTCCGTTACAGTCACCCCCCTAAACCTCACTCCCATCCTGGACGAGCCCCCAAGTATGACCCACCGGTCCTACTGCACCCAACCCGCTCTGAGCTGGGATCGAACCAGCAATTCCTTGTATGCGAGTCTGTTGCTTTAACAAGGAGGCACACAGCACTTCACTGTGTTTTGAGTGTATACTAACATCTACAACCCTAAATCAGAAAAAGTTGGGACAGTATGGAAAACGCAACTAAAAAAAGAAAGAAGTGATTTCTAAATTTACTTTTACTTGTATTTCATTGCAGACAACACAACAGCACATTATTTAATGTGTTCCTCATGATTTTTGTTTTTTTTTTCAAAATAAAGACGTATTCCAATTCTGGTTCTTGTAACACATTTCAAAAAAGTGGGATGATATAAATTAGATTGTATTAACTCTGTTAACAAACTTTACATTTATGTACTACTAATTTGGGGTCTACCTTTTAAATAATTTGTTTTAATGAATGTTTTGTTTTAAGGAATAAATAAATATTTTAATAAAAGATTCACTTCACATTATGATGCCTGTAATATCATTTATATTATATATATATATATATATATATATATATATATATATATATATATATATATATATATATATATATATATATAGATAGATAGATAGATAGATAGATAGATAGATAGATAGATAGATAGATAGATAGATAGATAGATAGATAGATAGATAGATAGATATAATTCGCCAGTAATAGCAGTAGGCATTTATTTTCAATGTTTAGAATCCACGGTGTCTGTTTATTAATATTATGATAAGGTCATCATGAAAATATTATATAAATATAATATAAATACAAAAAAAATGCAATTATTGTCTGTATAGCTGAAACATAAAGCAATATAAATATCTACTGTCATTTTTTTGATCAGTCACAACAGCCGAAACATTTTTTCTTTTGTTGGTAAAATATTTTTTAAACATAAATCTTTTTCACCACTTCATTATGGAAACTGATAGTTAACCAATGCAACGACAAAACAAGGATGTTGTTTCTCATTTACCTTGAGTGTTCTGCAGAGTTGTGCCCAGCAGATGTGTGTCTTCAATCAGCTGTTGTCCACTAACTAGTCTCCAAGAAGACAGCTGCTGTGTGTCAGCTGCTGACCAACCACAGGAGCCCAATTCAAATGAACAGTATGAACCCAAAGATAAAGTGCCTGCAAAGATATTAAGCATAAATAATGAGACATATGTCGAATCTGTACACAATAAATACAGCTGTTTTTTGAAAGAAATAATACTTTTCATCTGCTTCCATTTATCCATAAAATGTATTATTATTACTACATAAACACATGTTTAGCTCAGGTTTAAATCTGCTTTAGGCCAAAGACAAAGTCTGTATTTCAGTAATCTGATACAGTACTGAAAGCATTACATAATTCCAACTTCAATTACTTCCAGTAATAACCCAACCACAGCCATATTGACATGGGACAAAAATTGGTGGATTGTTTTCAAGATCTCAATTTAATCTCTTTCGGGAAATACCCATGTCCTCCAGCCTGAAATTATTATGTACACTGGCACAACGTTTTTAGCTTTAAGCTTAGCTACAGGAGCTGAAGAAAAAAAATTATTCACTGTAGTCTAAAATAGATGAAATTACAAATTAGCTTCACACTTTAAATATTTTACACCTAAAATGATGACTAATTTGACAGGACTCCAGCTAATGTGCGATAAGATGCTCTCTGGACATTATAAATGGGCTGGGACACTTTTAACTAACCGATAGATTTATTATCCAGCAGGCACGTTTTATAATGTCATGGTTGTAATTAACAAGCTTAAACTTAGTGGGAGTTACTTTAATCATTTTCATTAGCATGCTGTCAAATCCTTTGGAGAATATCAAAGATGCTTTGGTCTAAAAGTCAAGAAACTCTGGTGTTTTTCATACTTCTGTATTACTCATGTCCAAAGCAAATATAATAAACTACTGTATATATATATTCAAATGTAATTTTTAAAATACAGTGGGGAAAATAAGTATTGAACGTGTCATGTTTTTTCCTGGAAATAATATTTCTAAAGGAGCTGTTGACATGGAATTCAAGGAGATTTTTGATAAAACCCCAAACAGTACAAGCATAAAAATAAAACAAAAAATATGAAAAATTTGTTGCAATTGTGTAATAACAATGAAATCACACAAGGAGAAAGTACTGAACTACTGAAATGTATTTAATACTTTATATAAAAGTTATTTATATAAAAGTTATACTTTATTTATACTTTTTTGGTGATGGCAGCTTAAAGACGCCTCTCATATGGAGAATGAAGACACATGATTTGCTCACGTGTGAGTTTTTCACAGACTTCAACAGAGTATAAAAATCTTGATGGTTCTGTGGGTCTCCTCTATCAAATCTGATCCTTATTTTGTATTTCCTATTGGATTCGAGTCAGGTGATTGGCTGGGCTACAGCTTGATTTTTCTTTCTCTGAAAGCATTTCAGAGTTTCTTTGACTGTGTTTTGGATCATTGTCTTGTAGAAATGTCCACTTTGGTTTCATCTTCATCCTCCTGCTTATATAGATGTTGGACGGAAGCAGCTCATTTTAATTTACAATGACGAAGGACAGAGGGTTGCTGAAGAACTACTGAGAGATTTCAGCTGCTGTCTGGGCTTTCTACACCTCCCTATGTTCATGTGTTCAATACTTTTTTACCCTGTGTCATTTCATTTTATTATGCATAACTTCATTTGTAAACCATTTAGATTTGTTTTCTTTGCATATAAGATTTCTTCTGTCGTTACCAACTTCTGGGAATATTTCAAGTCAACCTCACCTTTAGAAATATATTTTCTGAGAAAAATGTTGACGTGTTCAATACTTTTTCCCCCACTGTATACAGTTGAAGTCAGAATTATTAGCCCCCTTTTGATTTTTTTCTTTTTTAAATATGTCCCAAATGATGTTTAAACAGAGCAGGGAAATTTTCACAGTATGTCCAATAATATTTTTTCTTCTGGAGAAAGTCTTCTTTGTTTTATTTTACTAAGACTAAAAGCAGTTTTACAAAAAAAAAGTTTTTTTTAAATAAATTTTAAGGTCAAAATTATTAGCCCCTTTAAGCTATATATTTTTTTCGATAGTCTACAGAACAAACCATCATTATACAATACCATGCCTAATTACCCTAACCTGCCTAGTTAAACTAATTAACCTAGTAAAGCCTTTAAATGTCACTTTAAGCTGTATAGAAGTGTCTTGAAAATATCTAGTAAAATATTATTCACTGTCATCATGGCAAAGATAAAATAAAACAGTTTTTAGAAATTAGTTATTAAAACTATTATGTTTAGAAATGTGTTAAAAAAAATCTTCTCTCCGTTAAACAGAAATTAGGGGAAAAAATAAACAGGGGGGCTAAATAATTCAGGGGGCTAATAATTCTGATTTAAACTGTATACACTACCATAGTTGGGAGTTCATTTTCAACATCTTGACCACTAAGGCAGTGATTATTTGATCAAAAATACACAGAAAAACAGTAATACTATATATGTATTAAATGTATGTATTAATGTAATAAATATATGTAGTTGAGATGAAATCAGAAATTCTAAATTCTAATTCGGCATTGTAGAATAAAAAATCAACTTTAATGTTTTAAACAGTCATGCTGTTTAATATTTGAAGACAATTTTTATCCAATTAAAACAAATACATTGAATTGAACTGAATTGAATTGTAAATTATTAATAACATGCTGTTTATTTACCATATTAATGTTAGTTTTTCAACCTCACATGAATATGGCTTTTTTCAGCAGCCAATTACATTTTAGGATTATAGATTCCAGAATAATTTCCAGAATGTGTATAATAATGCTTTGTACTGAATGTAGAGTATATGCTAATGAGCCTTTGCTCTTACCTTTTACAGTATACCTTTGTGAATAGTAGTTGAGGAATACTAAAATCACAAGTTCTTTGCTTGCAGACTATAATTATAAATCACATAAGCACTGTATAAATGTTAATGAAGATTAAATAAATCAATAAATATGCAAATATTTTTTTCCTGAAAGACAGCAAACACTAATGCTGTTTAGGCTCATTGTGTATGTCTTGAGTGCAAAACTTTGACAGTGCAGGTTTGCTAATCCAACGCCCCAGTGAAAGGATTAGAAATTTTATCATAGCTTTAAGATTTAATACAGCTAATGTGAGCGACACACAGCCAGCCGGTTACTCAGCGCACCCTCTTATTCAGCCCTGTCACACTGCTGTTCATACTTTAATTGAGCACTTTCAACCAAATGCAAACTGGCAGGAATGATCTTGCAAATCTAACAAGGATTTATAGCTCCAAGACCAGCTTTCAAAGAAATTTTTTAATTATCATAAATTAAAATAATGGACTGATGGAATGCAGCCCGTTCTTTACATTTAAAACAACAAAAAGATGACAGACTTTCTTTAAGACCTAAGAGCTCCACGTGATGGTCTGATGTGCGCAACAGTAATTGCATAAAACTGAAAAGGCATCAGATTTTGAAAGCCGTGTTCACAATTGATGACCGACTGATAAAAAGAAATTACACATCTTCGTGGTTTATAAAATATTTACAATCTTGCATTTGACTCACTGCATATTAAGCCCTCGTCTTCCCCTTGTGGGCAGTCAGTGTGGAAATCACACACTCTTTGTTTCTCAATGCAGCCTCCAGAATGACATTGAAGAGATGAGTATTTCTCACAGTCTGAACCCAAATCCACATAATCATCACCTGCAGAAAACCACAGAAAAATATTATATCCACTGCCTGTCCAAAAATAAAATTTGCGCACTCTAATATTACATTGGACCACCTTAAGCTTTGATTTTGGCATGCAATAGCCATGGAAAAGTTTCAATATGCTTCTGCATAGTCACAACATTTATTCCCATCCAGAGTTGCATGAATGCCAAACACATCTCATAGCATCTCAATAGGGTTAAGGTCTAAGCTTTATGGTGGCCAATCCATGTAAAAATGATTTCTCATGCTCCCTAAATGACAATTTGAGCCAAATAAATCCTGGTATTGTCTTCTTGGAATATGCCTGAGCCATCAGAGAAGAAAAAAACACAGTGATGGAATAACCTAGTCATCCAGTATATTCGGGTCAAGGTGCCTTTTTTCATGGGTGCATTCATCATTTTATTTCATGCCTCTCTTCTTACACTGATGCGCCCATCACTATGGAACAGAAAATCTGGACTCATCAGATCTCATGATCTTCTACCAAAATCTTTGTTTTCACTATTAAACCAGCCGTAAGTTCTACTGTTGCTTTTTTATGATGTGATTTCCTTAGACAGAATCGATCATTTGAGCTTTTTACCAACCACAAAGATGATGGTTGCATCCTATCCAGACAGTTTTTATTTAAATGTGTTGGACAGTTCTTATCCCAATTTTAGTAGATTCAGAAATCTTTTCAGATGTTTTCTTTGCTTGATGTATGCCACTAACTTGACCCTTCTGAAATCGATAAATGTCTTTTCCACAACTACAGGACGTCTTCTGACATGGTTATTTAAGAAATGAGAAGTTGCTATCTGCATCAAATCTGCATAGGGTTAAATAACTTGTTACTGAATGAAACATAATCATCCATGCAGTAATTGTCCAATAGGAGGCTCTTACCTTTTTTCTGAATATAGTTGGTCACATTTTTTGTGTTATTTAGAAGTGTCACATAAAGAAGAAGAATATTATGTATATTTATTTAAAATAGTCTAATATAACATGTTAAAGAGTATGTTTTGGAGCATATTTTTATCCTTTGGAAGTGCATGCAAATTCAATAACATGAACCAAACTTTTAAAGGCTTTCACTAAAACAATAGTAATTATAATATACTTGATATATAATATACGGCATTTATAATCTCTAATCTGTTAACTTTTGATGTTGAAAATTAAACAACTGGAAAAAAAATACATGAAACTGTTAATTAATACGATTTTTTACAGTGAAAGGTAATAATCATAAGACACGGTTATTATTTGAGAATAAATAAAATTGCTTTTACCTAGGACACAGTTTTTCAGCTCCAGTGAATCGAATGCCAGAAACCCAACTTCATGACTGCTACAGGAGGAGTACTGCACTGTCACCTGGAAGGGCTCGTTCAACTGACCAATCACAGCCTCCAGGACCTCCCACTGCGAGCTGGACACCAAAACCAAAAAAATATATATGTATTTCATAGTGGTTGCATCACATTTGCCACTATATGTCCCGATTTTATCAGTTACACCAATGTACGGCCATATTGGAGATACTTGGATGTAAACAACAGCATGGACTGCATGGTAATGCACTACTGAATAATTGGTAAGCAGGAAAGGAATACAGTTGAAGTCAGAATTATTAGACTTCCTTTGATTTTTTTTTTCTTTTTTAAATATTTCCCAAATGATTTTTAACAGAACAAGGAAATTTTCAAAGTATGCCCGATAATATTTTTTCTTCTGGAAATTTTAAGGTCAAAATTATTAGCCCCTTTAAGCTATATTTTTTTCAATAGTCTACAGAACAAACCATCGTTATACAATAAATTGCCTAATTACCCTAACCTGCCTAGTTAACCTAGTTAAGCCTTTAAATGCCACTTTAAGCTGTATAGAAGTGTCTTGAAAAATATATTATTTACTGTCATCATGGCAAAGATAAAATAAATCCGTTATTTGAAATGAGTTATTAAAACCTAGACTGCAGCTCCACACAGGAAGTTTGGCCAGAAGAATAACTGTCGTTCCCAACAGAGCCTAGTTCCTCTCGAGGTTTTTTTTCCCTTCACTTCATCAATTGGTAAAGTTTTTTTCCTCGCCACTGTCACCACTGGCTTGCTTGGATCGGGACTTGTGGAGCTGCGCTTCAGTGGATTTCCTCTACAGTGTTTGAATTTTCAGCAATAAAACTTAAACCACATTGAACTAAACTAAATTGAACTTCAACTCTGAAATCTGGACTTTACTAGAACTATGTTAAGCTGCTTTGACTATCTATATTGTGAAAAGCGCTATATAAATAAACATGAATTGAATTGAATTAATATGTTTGGTTAACATTAGCAAATACTAATTAAGTGCTTAAAGAATTCATTGTTAATTTATGTTAACTAAAGCATTAACTAATGATAACAAATACAACCTTAATGTAAGTGTTCATCGTGTCTAATATTCTGGAGTGATTATCTAGATTTTACTGTTTGGTTCATTTAGTTTTTTCCACATTTGCACTTTAAGCATTTAAACCTCAGACCAATCCAAACATGTGTGCAAAAATCAAGCTAAATAACATCAAGAGAGAAGCTGGCCATGTATTACATTATGTCATTTTACCAAATGTCATGCACGCATGTGAGAGAGCTTCATTAGATGTACAGGAGTGGTTGGCTAACGCATACTGTACTAAAGAGAGTTAGACAACATTATTAAGCATATGACTGATTTGTATGATACACCACACTCTATGGCGTAACCTCTTTTAGGCTCAGATCCATACAGCCGAATGCAGAAAGTAAAAGTGTATTACCCACATCATGATTGTACTGGCTCATTCCAAATTGCATTGCATCACCGTCTATTCCTAGCTTTCTGTCAGAACCAATTATGCCAAAAGAAACATCAGGTCCTACTTTTAGAAACAAAATGCTTTCATCCGTCTTGTTCGTGACGTACCCAGCATAAGAAAATCAATACCAACTACATCTCCATAACAAAATCTTTTTTCTGTTGTGAGTACGGGATACTGCTTTACACTATTTTTTGTGTATAATATGTATATGTCATTGCACTTTTATTAACTGCAAAAAAAGCACAAAAAGGGGGGAGGGGGGACTTTAGAATGTCCTCATCAAATGTCAGGAAATATAAATAACAAATACAGTAACAGGATCTTTGGTGAGTGAGCTAATAATGTTAAAATTATTAAATATTTTTAAAAAATCAAACAAAAAAAAGTTTTACACAGAGCAGTTTGCAGTTGTTGGTCCCTAACTTAAGCACTTCTTTTCACCATAACAACATCATCATCATCAAGATATTACTGTACTTTGTGCATGTGTGTGAGCGTGCTTTCAACTGTGTGTTTGTGTATGTGTGGTGTGTGTCTTCAAATGTACACAAAAATACTATATATATATATAGTATTTTTGTGTACATTTGAAGATGTATATATATATATATATATATATATCTACCCAGCAATGTGTTAATATGCATATATATATATATATAGATAAAAACTGTAATCTGACTAAATTAATTTTAGATTTCTTTTAACCTAAAACTTGTTTATGACATGGATTTGATTGTTTACAATATTGATCTAAGAATAGACAAAAACAAATAAAATACAGTTCATTTTTGTTATGAACAACATGATATATACTCACCGGCCACTTTATTAGGTACAACGGCTCGTTAACGCAAAATTTCTAATCAGCCAATCACATGGCAGCAACTAAATGCATTTAGGCATATAGACATGGTCAAAACAATGTGCTGCAGTTCAAACCAAGCATCAGAATGGGGAGGAAAGGGGATTTAGGTGACTTTGAAGGTGGCATGGCTGTTGGTACCAGATGGGCTGGTATTTCAGAAACTGCTGATCTACTGGGATTATCACATACAACCATCTCTAGAGTATACAGAGAATGGTCTGAAAAAAATAAAATATCCAGTCAGTGGCAATTCTGTGGGTGCAAATGCCTTGTTAATGCCAGAGGTCAGAGGAGAATGGCCAGACTGGTTCCAGCTGATAGAAAGGCAAAAGTAACTCAAATAGCCACTCGTTACAACCGACGCATGCAGAAGAGCACCTCTGAACGCACAACACGTCGAACTTTGAGGTGGATGGGCTACAGCAGCAGAAGACCACACCGAGTGCCACTCCTGTCAGCTAAGAACAGGAAACTGAGGCAACAGTTCGCACAGGCTCACCAAAATTAGACAATAAAATATTGGAAAAACGTTGCCTGGTCTGTTGAGTCTTGATTTCTGCTGCGACATTCAGATGGTAGGGTCAGAATTTGGTGTCAACAACATGAAAGCATGGATCCATCCTGCATTGTATCAACGGCTCAGGCTGGTAGTGGTGTAATGGTGTGGGGCATCTTTTCTTGGCACACTTTGGGCCCATTAGTACCAATTTAGCATTGTGTCAATGCCATGGCCACAGGAATATTTTCTGTACCTTGTTGAATCCATGCCACGAAAGCAGTTCTGAAGGCAATAGGGGGTCAACCTGGTACTAGCAAGGTGCACCAAATAAAGTGGCCGATGAGGGTATTTTTAAAATGTATTCAATTAGAAAACAGTTTTTTAAAATGTCTTAATATTTCACAGTTTGCTTAAAAAATGCAATCACTGTTAGAAAACTGCTAATATATGCAGGCTTGAGTCGACCCATGTAGCGCTGAAGAACCTCAATCTCACCTGTCACTTTCCTGTTCTTTGATTGTAAGGTCAATGGGTTTGATGTCGGTGGAGTCGGTGCGCTTCACGAAGGCTGATATGTTTCCAGTGTGGGGCTCTGGCTGAAAGCGAGCGAGTTGGAGATGACAAAGTGGCCCACTGCTGAGAACTACAGGACTGGTCATGTGGAAACTACATCTGCCTGCAGACAGATGACTGGAGCTGGGCTTCAGCAACAGAAAATGACCTGGTGAAACACAGGAAGGTCTTACTACCTACAATGATTAAGAGAACTAATTGAATAAAAAAAGCTCTGTGCACAATATATTTTTTAAGATACTTAAAGGGAAAGATCACCTACAAATGAGCATTAGAAGAGTTTAGATGGCAGAAACCGCTAAATGCCATTTCAAATTTTATTCTACAATAAACATTTTGTCTTAGGCTCTTGTGTGTGTGTTCAGTAATTTCACTTTTATGGTGATGAATGGCTTCTTTTCCTTGCCTTCAACATGAAATAACTACTGAACATAAACATAGGAGGCATTTTCCATATGGCTTTTGAATCTGAACTATTAATTTATTCATCATTTATTCACCTTCAAGTGGTTCCAAACATTATGAATTTATTTCCTCTGTTGAACACCAAAAATACTATGGAAATCAATAGCTTTGTACATTTCTTTAAATATCTTTTTTGTGTTCAGCAGAAAATAACCTCAGTAAGTGTATTGGGCTTTGGGTTTCATCTCATCATGACCTTTATTTTGATATTCATTTTGGGCTATGAATTAAAATTTCATCTCTAGTCTATCCTGGCTTCACTAAAAGAATTGATTCATAGGATTGACTATTTTTTAAGGTAAGTGGTTGCAAACTGGGCTGAATTTAAAAAAAATTAAGTTGAACATTACTAAACTTTAGGGATGCTCCGATCGGCAGATAATCAGTAAGAAACAATTCTTCCTTGACGCACACATTTAGGCCATCCATATCTGGAGCTAGATACAATACTTCGTTGACGCACACATTTAGAATTGTCTATTTTTGCTGTAAGCAATGAGAACTGTTTACCTGGATCTTTTGGTGTAAAGAGTAGGATTGCTGCATTGTTGTACTGTAAGTCAGATCAGCCTGTGAACTCAGCTTGAGTGTGAAGCCCTTTTGCCATAGAACTGCAAACTATCTTCAGTAAATTTTTCATTTTTAATTGCATCTTCGACTGAGTCTTCTCTTCATCTGACACTCCAGACTTTTCTTAAACTGTTTATCTTAAACCCCAACAGTTTAAATAGTCAGATAATGGTCGGATAATCAGATAATCACATTTCATGACTCGATCGGTACTCGCTAATCTGGCCGATCTCAAGAACCGATCACAAGTGTTTGTTTATGAGTTTACAAGCTGAGGAAGATACACATGCGCTTATCAGCGGTGCTACAACACATGCAAAGGTAAATGATGCGTGGGGGTGTGAGTGATAACTGTGCTCATGTCACAGCAGCTAAAATATACCGTTTATACAGTCTATTTGGTGCTCCCAGGAACTCTGCGATAGGCCTCTTCATAGTGGCGCCGTGATGCCCGTGAATTAGATAAAATACCCCAGAAATCATGGCGACGAAAGTAAATGAGCAAGAGAACAGATTGCGAGAGGCACGGTGATGTTCTAAGCATTATATTTGTTAGATTAAATAAATAGTGCAATAAAGAAGATCACTCTCTCATTAAGCTGCTGTGACTGTCCGGAGCTTCGATCATAGAGCTGCTTATTGCTTACTTCTTACATTTTTATTTACATGTTTTATGTATTATTTTCTGTAAACCTGAGTCTGAGTCCACACTAAATGGTTATAAGACACGTGTTTAAGGGATTATATGCAACATCCTTCATTTATTCTCTTAGATAAGGAGAGATCTCCACTTAATTGTCATCCTTAACTTGAAGCTTGAAGCATTAGAATCGGTACTCAATACCGGACGATCTCAATGACAAGGAATCAGTACTTGGTATTGACTGCAAAAATCCTGATCGTAGCATCTCTACTAAAGTTAATTTGTTGTGTTACATATTGAGCAACTTTTTATTTGACAATGCTGGTGTGTATTGTACCTGTGTGCTATGTTCTCCCTTTTCTCTTTCTCCGCATGAGCGGAAATCGGGTGCAGCTGTGAGAGTGGTGGCACCAATTATAAAAGCACGCTGTTGGCGATGTTCGAAAAGTTCTCTGTTTCCCCTCACTGTCATGGTGTGTGTGTGTGTGTGTGTGTGTGTGTGTGTGTGTGTGTGTGTGTAAGCAGATTGCCCCAAGTTTACTGTGTGGCAGTGAATACATTACGCCTTTTCAAAGTCATCTGGTGAGATACTCTGTTAAAACGATAACAGGACAGTATTTTTGTGTTGTTTATTGCATGATACACAGGGAGGCCCTTTTCTTTTTGTCAGTTTTCTCTTGTTTAATGGTTATTTAAGAAGGGTAGACTTGTTTTGCTAAAAATTGTTATTTTTGTTTCAGGTAAGAGGCACTTAAAATTATTAGCATACATCGTTTTATTTGTTGTTCTGGCTTTTAATTCCCTTGTAACCTTGGTTTCTGTCTGATATACAGTTGAAGTCAGAATTATTAGCCCCCTTTGAATTTTTTTTCTCTTTTAAATTTTTCACAAATGATGTTTAACAGAGCAAGGAAATTGTCACAGTATGTCTGATAATATTTTTTTCTTCTAGAGAAAGTCTTATATGTTTTATTTCGGCAAGAATAAAAGTAGTTTTGAATTTTTTAAAAGCCATTTTAAGGTCAATAATATTAGCCCCCATAAGCTATATTTATTTTCAATAGTCTACAGAACAAACCATTGTTATAAAATGACTTGCCTATTTACCCTTACCTGCCTAGATAACCTAATTAACCTAGTTAAGCCTTTAAATGTCACTTTAAGCTGACTACTAGTGTCTTAAATATATCTAGTCAAATATTATTTACTGTCATCATGGCAAAGATAAAATAAATAAGTTATTAGAGATGAGTTATTAAAATTATTATATTTAGAAATGGGTTGAAAAATCTTCTCTTCATTGCACAGAAATTGGGGAAAAAAACAGGGGGGCTAATAATTCTGACTTCAACTGTATATATTTATTAAGGATGCTCCGATCAGGATTTTTGCAGCCGATACTGAGAACCGAATCCTTGTCATGGTGATTGCCCGATACAGAGAACTGATTGTGATGCTTCAAGCTTTATGTAACTTTGCCATTGCATGAAGCACATTTTTCCCTTTAAGTATGATACTTAAGTGGAGATGCTGCATATAATCCTATACATTATTATTAGTGCATATAATCTTAAACATCTCTTATAATCATTCAATGTGGACAGAAGCAGCTTTACAGCAAATAATAGATAATAAGCAGGAGACTCGTGGAGCCTCTGGTAGAGGTCATACAGTTAGACTCAAGATGGGGCTGATTGCTCAGCTCACCCCACAGCAGCTCAAAACACTGGATACTGTATACAATGGTTGCTGATCGATCAGAGCATCCCTAATATTTATGTTTAAAGGGCCATGAACCCCCCCTCTTTCAGGTCCAGTCTACTACCTCAGAATTTTTTCAAAACATGCATCGTAATGGGCGTGGTGCTCTGTGGCCAGAGGGGGTAGTGGGCGTGGCCGTTAGTGCAGGGGAAAAAGAGTGGAGCAATCAACTGTTGCAGTTGGACACAAACCGTGAGGAGCAAAGAAATAAACAGTAATTTAATGTCCTGCTACATGCTATTCATAATTTCATATACATATAACCACAATTTGTTATATCATCATAAAGATAATCGTGTTTATATAAACACTATAAATAAAGAGGACTTCTCTCCTCCTCAATCCCCGGGTCTGAATGCAGACACAGTGGATAGCAGTGCAGGAAGTCTCTTGCCCTATCTATTCCAACCATTAGCCCTGCCGGCAATCTGGAGGATTTTAAACATGTGCAAACACAGGAGCACGGATATAGGCGATGTGTCTCAGTAATGAACCATAGACTGTAACAAACTCAACTGATAAAAGTCCACCATTCTCCAATTCTCATACCGCTCTCCTGACAAAAATGCTTGCTGCAAACCAACAGCTTTGCTGTATCAGGCCTGACAGAATCGCAGGGAAAAACATGCAACAAACCCTGTGGATCATGGAAACAAACACATATGACCCATGTCTCACCCAGTCATTGGGTCTCCCAGCTTGGCAGGTCTGTCTTGCCTTTGGAAAGCACGTGCTCTCATGAATAATTAAGAAGCAGGCTCTTCTCGTAAGATAAGAAAACTCCGCTATGAATAATAATGAGAAACTGGCATATCACTCCACTCGCAGATTCATGCTACGTCATCGATTTTGATCCCGCTCCAAAAATTATTTTAACCCCGGAAGATGAAATTAGCTGACAAAAGGTCAAAATAATCCATTTTGTCCACAATTAAAGCTGACAGGTGCTAACGCTGTCTTAACTGATGCTCAACACCCACAAATCTGTTAGCATCTCGAAAAAAGCACTCCAGGGTTTCTTGAACCTGTAATAAACTCGTTAACCCTTTCAAAAACTTGGCCTGTGTGTGTGTTTGTGTGTGAGCAGGAATGTCAATACTGAGTGACCTCTTTTAATTGAGAGTCAACCTTTTTTTGTTTGTGGCGTGGTACTTCCGCCACGTAACCGTTTGGTTAAATTCAGCCCATATAAATAGTTTGCAACCACTTACCTTAAAGAAATTGTGTAAATCCAATGAATCTTTTTTCAGTATTTCTGTTTTAAGAGGAAGTAGGCCAAGTTAGGTTAGTGTTCACAAAGGCCTCTACTATCCAAGCTCATCTTACATTTCACAGCCCATTGGGATTAAACGTCTGTAAGTAATTGTTTGATCATGAGGTTAAGTTTTATTTAGCGTGTTGTTGTTTGCTACTTTAATATATTTACTATTTTAAGAAAACTTGGTTTTGAGAACTTTTTGTTGATAATTTGAATATTTCTTTATTTGATATTGATTGTTTTGTCTATGGGAAATTTATATTTGTGTATTTTCTTTTTGTTTGTAGTTTGACACTTGACTTCACGCCATGATTAAACTTCGGAACTGAATTTCTGTCTTCATTGAGTTTATAGTAAACGTATATAGCAGATTTTTAAACATCTAAAGGTCAGAGAAGAACCCGAATGTACATCAGTTATTGTTTTATTGAGCTTCAAAATATAAGAGAAGAAGAGAAGCTATACCTTCAGATTTTCCAGTGGAGTAGTCTCTGATTGGCTGGACGTCGCGTCTGTTAGATCTGTGCTGCTGTGCTGAAGTGATAAACCAGTCTCCTCCAGTGCTGTGACTGGATAATGTCCAAGAACACGGAGACTCGAAATCACAGAACGAAACTGAGGAAAGATGAAGTTGCATCATATCAGGGGGTTAGAGGGACATCACTACTTACACTGCAGTAGCATACAGTGACCAGAAATGGAAATAATAAACAGAGAAAAGATTAATATGTCTGAATATGTGGAACTGCTAAGTTAAAATAACATATATAACAGCAACACACAGGCAGGTCTGGCCTAATTAAAAACAATAAACACTGAATCAGACTATATGGAAAGACAAAAGTCAAAAGTCTAGAGAATAAATGATTCTTGTTGAGCTGCACTGTTCTCCTATATAAATAAATGTAGATTATAGATATTAATCATTCATTTTCCTTCGGCTTAGTCCCTTTATTTATCCAGCATATGTTTTATGCAGTGGATGCCCTTCCAGCCGCAACCCAGCACTGGGAAACACCCATACACTCTCGCATTCACACACACATACACTACGGACATTTTAGCTTATCACAGGTCTTTTGACTGTGGGGGAAGATCTATCTATCTATTCATCTATCTTTCTATCCATCTACAGTTGAAGACAGAATGATTAGCCCCCCTGTTTATTTTTTTCCCAATTTCTGTTTAATGGAGAGATTTTTTCAACACATTTCTAAACATAATAGTTTTAATAGCTCATTTCTAATAACTGATTTATTTTATCTTTGCTATGATGACAGTAAATAATATTTTACTAGATTTTTTTCAAGACACTTCTATACAGCTTAAAGTGACATTTAAAGGCTTTACTAGGTTAATTAGTTTAACTAGGCAGGTTAGGGTAATTAGGCAAGTTATTGTATAACGATCGTTTGTTCTGTAGACTATCGAAAAAATATAGCTTAAAGGGGCTAATTATTTTGACCCTAAAATGGTTCCTAAAAAATTAAAAACTGCATTTATTATAGCTAAAATAAAACAAATAAGACTTTCTCCAGAAGACAAAATATTATCAGACATACTGTGAAAATTTCCTTGCTCTGTTAAACATTATTTGGGAAATATAAAAAAAAAAAGAAAACAAATCAAAGGGGGTCTGTCTGTCTGTCTGTCTGTCTGTCTGTCTGTCTGTCTGTCTGTCTGTCTGTCTATCTATCTATCTATCTATCTATCTATCTATCTATCTATCTATCTATCTATCTATCTATCTATCTATCTATCTAACATTAATATCTGACATATTATACACCCTTAATTGTCTATTTCATTTGTATTTTTCAGCAGCCATTTCAGTCTTTATTTTCATATAATCCATCAGAAATCATTGTAATATTTTTTCATTTGTTATTATTACCAATAATGTTGTTGCTGCTGATTTTAATATCATCATCAAGCATAACATCATTTATTTTTCCCAGTATTGTTTAGTAGAAGAATATTTAAAACAGCTATGTTTACTCCAAACTGATTTTTTTAATAGTAAAATTTTCTGTCACTTTGGTCAATTTCATGTGCCCTTGTTTTTTTTCAGAAAACATAATCTTTCAAATGATCTGCCAGTAATTAAAAAGCCTAAGAAAAAAATAGCTTTTTTGTTTTTGGGATTCAAGAGGACAATTGGGTTCACACTGGAAAAGCCTCAAGACAGACGTAATTAAACTGTATTTTTTTAAACTCTCTGTTGCTCTGAAGTCCATCCAAAAATGCAAAAATATAATCAAATTAAACAGCCAAGACAAGAGTATGTCAGTTTGGACAAGAGCGAGAATATCTTGAGGGCTTTCTGTTTGTCATCAGGCATTCCAGTGGAAAGATACAGACAAGTTGTCTTTGGAATGGTGCAAGACTATTGATGAAGAATGACCGCAAAGAGGGAAACCACAAAGCCCCTCTGACATTCGAGTGAAAAGTTCCAACGGGAAGTGCCCTGGGTGGAAACTTAACCAGATCAATGATTCTTCTCAGTTCACTGTGGTGACTGCAATGACAAACTCTATTTAGGAAAAATAGAGAGAAACAACAGGAAGAAAACCACTGGAGAAAGAATGAGAAACAAATGAATAATCAGTGCTTTACCATCACTGCCTTCTGCTGGACTGGATTGAAGAGGATTTGGATGCACTGGGTCTTCTGCAGCTTTTTCCAACAGAGCACAACTGCTCCTCACAACTGGAGAAAGACATATAGAACGAACGTCAAACACACCATTTTTAATGGGTGATAGTATAGTAAGAGCAGTCAGTCTTGGAGCAACAGCTTCAAATAAGTTATAGGAAATAATGCTGAAGATGTCCTAGCCAATGTTCTTAATTTATTTATCAGTTTTTGTTTTGATTCAGTGAATATAGATTTAATACAAACGTTGCTTTAATGCAGGGGTTCCCGAACTTTTCAGCCCGCAACCCCTAAAATAACAATGTCAGTGACTCACGACCCTCAAATTCCTCCGAGGTGGTTATAAATATACAAACGTTACGCACACAACAATAGGCCTATATAAACATGACAACACAAAAAACACAACAATCTAACAACCATATCAGTTTTATAGTCATTTATTAATTTGTTTAATTTAATATTAACTGCAACTAAAGAGACTGGAGGACACTATGATTTCAGCACAAGTTTATTTTTGGTTTTATTTTGGAGACCGCCACTCAGAGATCATTTTCAATGTTCAGTTGTGGTCTTTATTTATTTTTAATGTATTTCATTGCTATAAAGGCATCAGAAAGTTTAACCTGGTGCAATAAAATCAATCTGCTGCAGCTGACGCTATTGCTGTGCTGTTAATCTAACGTAAACACACCAATCCTATGAAAATGTATTTAAAGGCTGATGGCATTTCATTTGCATGTTGTATTTTTTTACTATTAAAAGATACTATTTTTATCTTCTGTGGGTTATGGGTAAAATATGGTAATGCTAATAGTTTAATCAAATTTATTTGACTTGTAGAAATCACAAAGTGACCTCCTGTCACTGTCCTGTAACCCACACTTTGGGAACCACTGCTTTAATGAACCGTGGACAAATGGTGAATTTATAAAAAAATACAAAAGAAAAATACAAAAAATTATGTCTTTTGATGTTCCTATAGTGTGTATGTGAAGACTCAAAATACTCCACAAATATATATGTAATTCATAACTCTTCAAAACTGCTTTAATCCAAATTTTCCGGTTTGGTGAACGTCGCTTTGAATTTGAATGAGCTTGTGCTCCCGACCCTCTTTTTAAAAGCTATAAACGCCTATGTGTCACCATGGTGTCAGATTCAAAAGTCTAATGGTTTTGCGGACAGACGGCTCCTTTTCACTCAGGGCTGTTTATGCTAATGAGGGAGAGATAGTCAATAATGGGTGGGGCTTTCCAACTCTGATGACATGTACAAAGGGAGAATGTCAATCAAAGTGTTTCTGCAGACTGTTTTTATGTAGTGTGATAATAAAAATATAATTCAAGCTTTTTGCATAATAGGTCTCCTTTAAATTAAGGGCTTTTTAGAATCAGTATCAGCTGGACCAAGGACCACGTTTGGACCATGTTTTCTGTGTTCCTCCACATTATAGGGTGATTCCAATCTTTTCTATTCCGATCAGCAGGACATGTAAACACTTGATTTGGATTGGAAACTGAAACTGATAAGTTCTGTGAACAAAAACAAGAAAAAAATCTTAATGAAATGCTGCAACACACTCATTATTATACTTTTGACTGCAGTTACTATGTAATATGAACACAACGGGGCAGTATGATACCAACACTTTTGCTACTTTTCATAATAATGATATTTACAGGGCCATATTAGCGATAAAGTAGGATCATTTTTGTGCAGTTCATTGCACAACACCAAATAAATGGCGCAAAACAACTTAACAATGTCTATCTATGATTCATAATCGGATATTTGCCTCACCTACTGTATCTATCGTCATAAGAAAACTTAGCTCACAGTGTTAAACTGAAGCAGTGCGCTCAGGTCTGATTAAGTACAGTTCTACAAAAGAGAAAAAAGGTCAAATCAAGGGAAGATAATGAGGCCGTGATGCACTTTCCCTTGCGTTTGCTTTAGAAAACACTATTGGTTGGGTTTAGGTATGGGTTTAGATCAGTGTTTGCTGTTCTAGGTAATCTGTGGCAGCCCCCACTTTCTTGTTGACAAGAAGGACATGCATCTCAATCATACAACAAAGCGACCTCTAATGGATTGGTTATCTAAAACATGCAACAAAACATACCCAGAGTAACATATTTTATGTAGGCTTATAGGCACATACTGTATTTCCAATGAGCTGGGCTAATTTTTTTCATGTTAAACAAATGTTTGTACAGTACATGAGCAAATGGCATTTAATTATGTGTAATTATGTGTATACAGTGCATCCATAAAGTATTCATAGCGTTTCACTTTTTACACATTTTTTTATGCTAGAGCCTTATTACAAAATGGATTAAATTAATTTATTTCCTCAAAATTATACACATAATACCCCATAATGACAATGTGAAAAAAAAGATTTTTTGAAATTGTTGCAAATTTATTAAAAATAAAAAAACAGAAAAATCACATGCACATAAGGATTCAGTCTTTGCCGTGAAGCTCTAAATTGAGCTCAGGTACATTCTGTTTCCACTGATCATTTTTGAGATGTTTCAGCAGCTTATGGAGTTCACCTGTGGTAAATGCAGTTGATTGGACATGATTTGAAAAGGCATACACCTGTCTATATAAGCTCCCAGGGTTGCCAAAGCACAAACCAAGCATGAAGACGAAGGAATTGTCTGTAGACCACCGGGACAGGATTTTCTCGAGGCACAAGGCTGGGGAAGGCTACCGAAGAATTTCTGCTGCTCTGAAAGTTCCAGTAAGCACAGTGGTCTCCATCATCCATAAGTGCAGGATGTTTGGAACCACCAGGACTCTTCTTAGAGCTGGCTGGCCATCTAAGTTTAGTGATTGGGGGAGAAGGGCCTAGTCAGGGAGGTGATCAATAACCCGATGGTCACTCTGTCTGAGCTCCAGCATTCTTCTGTGGAAAGAGGATAACCTTACAGAAGGACGACCAAGAAGAACCTTACGGGAGCCACTCCTTAGTAATGGGCACTAAGCAGCCCGCTTGGCATTTGCCAAAAGGCATCTGAAGGACTCTCAGACCATAAGAAACAAAATTCTCTGGTCTGATGAGACTAAAATTGAACTGTTTGGAGTGAATGCCAGGCAGCGCTCATCATCAGGCTAATACAATCCCTACAGTGAAGCATGGTGGTGGCAGTATCATGCTGTGGGGATGTTTTTCAGCACCAGGAACTGGAAGACTAGTCAGGATAGAGGGAGGGATGAATGCAGCAATGTACAGAGACATCCTGAATGAAAACCTGCTTCAGAGTGCTCTTGACCTGAGACTTTGGTGAAGGTTCATCTTCCATCAGGACAATGACCCAAAGTATACTGCCAAAATATCAATGGAGTGGCTTTACAACAACTCAGTGAATGTCCTTAAGTGGCCCAGCTAAAGCCCAGACCTAAATCCAATTGAACATCTCTGGAGAGATCGGAAAATGGCTGTACACCATTGCTTCCCATCCAACCTGATAGAGCTTGAGAGGTGCTGCAAGGAGGAATCTGCAAAAATTCCCAGAGACAGGAGTGCCAAGCATGTGGCATCATATTCAAAAAGACTTGAGGCTGTAATTGATGCCAATGTGCATCAACAAAGTATTGGGCAAAGGCTGTGAATCCTTATTTACATGTGATTTTTCAGGTTTTTTATTTTTAATAAATTTGCAACAATTTAAAAAAATCTTTTTTCACATTGTCATTATGGGGTATTGTGTGTAGAGGTTTGAGGAAATAAATGAATTGAATCCATTTTGGAATAAGGCTGTAACATAAAAATTGTGGAAAAAGTGAAGTGCTATAAATACTTTCCGGATGCACTGTAGATACACAAAACAAGCTTTTATCGATCAATTCCAAATTACTTTAATATCATTTCTTCTCCTTCCACTGTCTATCAAGTGCTGCATTGTTCCTTCAGAATTTCAAACACAGATGCCTCATCTGTTTATGGGATGGGGATTTCTTACCCCTTGGTAAATATAGCAAGTGCAACACAAAGATTTATATGCCCACCCCGCTGTCATATAAATAATAAGACTGTCTTTTAAAACAAAGATTAGGTTGTTCTGCATGCTCAGTCTGAAACAGTGGGAAACTGTATATCTTTGCAGCGCATCTCAGAAGATAGCATTCGATATGAAACAAGTTCAAATTAATAAATCACAATGATTTCGTTGGGAATGTTTGTGAACCACTCAGAGTCTGGTATTGTTTGTGGATACTGTAGCACACGGGTTTGAATGTTTTTCCGTTCTGCCTACAGTCGTTCCTCACCATTAATGCTGCATTATGTAACATTACACACAGATCAGATTTTGCTGATTCAGAACAGCTCAACACAGTGGTGAGCTTTCTAACAGTAAAGATTTGTTTTATCAGTTAACGTTCATTCATCAGGACCCACAACTACAATTATGTATGAGCAATTCCAGCATTGACAATTGCAGTAAAATCTCAATACATAAATTGACAGAGGAAGTATATGTTAACATTATATTGAAACATCTGTTTATATTTGTTAAAACAACTAACCACAGAGTTGTGGGAGCAGAAAAATGTCAATCTGTAAACATTTTTTATATTTTAAATTTGGAAAATAAACATGCGTTATAAATGTGACAAAACTGAAAAGGTCTGCAAGTTTGCAGTATACAACATACTGTACTTTGTAGAAATTCTGTGAATTAAAATACAAAATAAACAATGCTAATCAAAAGGATAAGAGTTGGATCACTATAGAACAAGAAGGATTGATTTGATTTGATTTTACATTTTTGTATTTATAAGGAAAATTCTCTGTTATGGATGAGACATCTCTCTGTTATGGATGTGACAGATGTGAAATTGCCACTTGTGTGGCTTTGGTAAATGAAATATAATTGTTTGAAAACACTGACAGAGGCATTTTTGAGTATTCTTAAAGCACTGTAAAATACAAGCCTACACAAAAAAACGCATAAACGGTTTTGCTATTTTGGCGAAAACTTAATTTTTTTCATGGCAAGGTTGACATTTGCATGGACTTACTCATATATAAAAAGTGAATTAATTAACAGTTGAGGTTAAGTTTCAGTAAAACCCATTAATTAACAGTATCCTTGTAATTTATAATGTAGTGATGTCAGAAAACTGTCGTCTTCATGCTTTATTCAAACATATTGATGTTATGTTGATGTCAATTTTTTAAGTGTATTTTGTAGTTGTGCATTGAAAGTGAAAGAATTGCAAGTGCTCTGTGTTTCATTTCATTTTTGATAATGGAAATAAACATGATTATTCAGGAACAGGTTTCCAACACAAGGAAGGACCAAATTAATATTATTAGCAGATTATATGTCAGTCTGTGTCAGTGTGTACTTGTTTTCTGTCTTTAAGTTTTTTTTTTACAGAAAATGAAAATCAAATTTCATTTTTTCAATACCTTAATCAAGTTTAGTGTTTTCCTCTTTCCAAAATAACATGTTCTTCATATTTTGATGGTTTAATTAAAGTTGTAGGGTCTGCTTTTGGCCATAACTGTATCCAACTGCTTGTTGAATTGAATTAAATGAATTCCTCTTGTAGACAGTGGCACAGGAAACATAGGAAACAGAGAAATTCTCCATCAGCCATTTATTTTACTTTAAGATCTAGAGAGGTTGCCATAGCAAAGAAAGAAAAGGAAAGAAAAGGCAAACTCAATCCTTTCCATTATTAGAACACAAAAACATTTGATGAAAGCTCATTATCACAGCAATGGCTCACTATGGTGTGCCAAAATCAGCTCAGTAATGAATATGCTTTGCCAATTATTACTGAATCTTAAGGCCTTCCATGATCACTGAAGTGCACTATTTCTGTCATTTCCAGATCAAACCATTTTAGACCTGATCTATCTCCTTCAGTTAAAATTCCTTTGATTTCAATAGTGTCAACAGTTCTGAGTTCAGAAGAAAAGCTTCTGATGGAAAGATAATGAAGATGGGAAGCGAGATGTAGAAAAACCTAATCGGAAAATTAGCGGTTGAGATGATCATTTTGCAAAAGAAATTATGCTGTGCAATCATTCTGAGATATTTATGATGGCAAATAGCATAGACACAACCTTTTAAAACCCCTCAATTCTTGAAATATCGGTGATTATTTTAAGTACACTGGCATTTTTAAACTGTAAAAACACCAAATAAAAGATATCTGAATTAATATTCTTGCTTGAACTTATTAAAGTCAGTTAAAATTAACTTTAAAAAAGTAAATGAAGGGTTATTTTCAAATCCACAAAGCATTCAGAATGGCTAATGTTGACTGGACTATTAAAAACAAATCATGTATTTTATATTACAATGTTATAATGTTTTTAGAATTGAGTCAAGTTTAAGTAAACTACAAATAAAAGAGAAACAAAAAGAGTCAACATAGAAAAAATATATATTTCTAAATAATAATTAGTTGATTCTTCTAGCAAATTTTACAGTGTATGACTGACACATTGTTAGCAGACCCTGAAAAACGAAAACACTGTCAACATGCTTTTGGAGGATGTGAACATTTATAAATTCAATGAAATGGCAAGTGATTCATTCAAAAATAAATCCCTTGTCAAATCAATGGTTATGCTACATATTGTGCACAAGAGCAAAACAATGTACAAAAAACTGGCATGACAAATCAAAGACATGACGTTATAACCAATGACATTGGTGACACAATGGCTTCCTTTTCATACAAATCTTTGAAGTATGGAAATAAACTAGAAAGTGGGAAGATACTTAAAACAGTCAACAAGTCCAATTTTAGCAACAAAAGGCGACTGAGTTTACATGTGTGCCTGTGTGTGTGTGTGTGTGCAAAGACTCAAATGGTCAAAAGGTCAACACTCACAAATCACAACCATATTGCCAATGGGGAATCTGTCATGTGATGAAGTCATGTGATTTACAGCTAAATACACAAACAGACTGCAGCTGCTTAAACGGATCATTAAAAATGGGCAAGTTAGCTGAATTTCAAGCCTCATATATTTAACTACAAATACTGTGCGCATTCTATTTCCAGTAAATCTCAATATTAACCATATGTACAAATTATAATTAAGTGCAGGCTCAAATGAAGTGTAGATTTACTCTTGCCAATTATAGAAATGTTTATTCTTACATTTTTTTCGATAGCCTAATTTTTTGGAATATGTTACTTA
Source organism: Danio aesculapii (assembly GCF_903798145.1). NCBI lineage: Eukaryota > Metazoa > Chordata > Actinopteri > Cypriniformes > Danionidae > Danio > Danio aesculapii. The sequence continues at coordinate 21,053,554 of NC_079451.1, read as the reverse complement.
TTCAAGTTGCCACAACACAACACTCAAAAAAATATATATATTTTACTTGTCCAAACTTCTTAACTTAATTAAATAACTACTTAATTAAAATGAGCTGAAACAACACAATTCTTCGATGTTCAATCCACGTAAATTTGTAAAAATTGTTAACAACATGAATGGGACAACATGAATGAATTGTGTGGAACCCTGCATTTTTTACAGCGAACCTTATTATAGCCTTTATTTGATATTTATCTTCATTTAAAATGCAGAACAACTGCCCAGAAAGCAGTTCAATACTGTAAATAGTGAAATTGGATTGTAACAATTCTGCAATGTGAAAGCAACTTTGTACGCATTCTACGAAATTGAGGACCTACAGTAAGCTCAAATTTATTGTAAAACCAATGTCATATATATCAAAGTGTTTACAAGTGCTACGAGGAAGCCTCTGCAAAAGAGTTTTCCACCTAAACAAAATAAATAACCTTACAAAAGGAATAAGGAATAAAAAAATGAGGATTACACAATATGCTAAACGTTTTAAGACATCCTGATCATAACAAACTTAACAAAAGTGTTTCAAAGGCTGACTGAACCAAATTGCAGAAAATAAATAATAATTAACAAATAAAAATAAATAATTCTGAGCAGATCTGATTGTAATTTTCTGTGAAATCTGTCATCTGAATCTGAAGTGATAGCATGTCTACCATTAGGGCAAATATTATGTAGTACATTCTAGGCTTAAGACTGCAGTGCAGCAACAGATGACTGAATGCAGTTAACACTTTTGGAGCTTTTGCATTGGATGACCCTCTCCCATAGTTCCTTGAACTATTGGCAGACTTAACTGCTTTTTAGCATGTTCGCAGGAACTGAGAAAGATATTAGTTACAAGTGCACTATTTGGGACAATTAAAACTCACAACAACAACAACAACACAGATCTGATCATTCCATCCTCCAACCTCCAGTTGTTTATTTTGTTGTTCTTCATGTTATAGACCCTTTTAACACTTTCACCCAGGTTTCTCAGTAGCTGAAGTCATCACAGTTAAGAAATCTTAGAGCGCAGTGAATGGGAGAGTACAACAAATAACTGTTTACAATCTTATTTGTTCAAATAATAAAAGAAAAACTCCATGATGATGTTATAAAGACGTTCAGAAAAAGAAAAAAAATATTGTGTTAGACTGATGGCAGCAGCCAGAGGAGAGAATAACATCAAACTTACTGTCCTGTCACATAGATGCTGCATTAGAAACACCTTGCACATGCGGTAATTTGCTTTTTGTAATTTGAAGCAAAGATGATGTAATGCATACATAAATGTTTTTAAAAAAATCTAAATATTAAAAACTTTCAAGGATTTAAGACGCTGATGACTGTTAAATGCAAGTAGGTAAATGGCCGGAGAAAAAAAAAAATGTTAATAACTATTCAGTAACTATTTGATGCAAAATCCCTTTTGTTCAGTTTTGTGAGATCAGTGAGTGTTACCATATATGTGATGTACTGTAATCTGGTCATTCACAATATTGATTGATATCTGGCGATACATGGGCCAGTTGGCATTTATGATATGATGAGGACCAAAATTTTGCTAATATGCTTGGGTTTTGCTAGTCAAAAGGTTGTACATGCAACATGTAACATGATGGTTGCGACAGCTTTTCAGTGTGGCATTGATTACTGGCCACCAGAAGAAGAAAAAAAGTCACTGAAGCCTCTTTTTTACTCCAGTTTATACCAAAGTGAATGGCATTTTTTCTATAGTGCCACCATCTTTTCTGCCATTAATTTGTGATAAACATTTTTTATTCCAGGTTGTTCCACCAGCTCTTACAAGATCTGCTTTTCGCTACCAGGAATGTCTCGACCTTGCCTACACTCTCAGAAATAAAGGAGCTGTCACTGGGGCAGTACCTTTTTAAAGGATGCATATTTGTATCCAAATAGTACACAGTGGTACCTAAAAGGTGCATATTAGTACCCAAATGTACCTAAAAAGTACCTTTGAGGTACCATTATGGACCCTTCAGGTACAAATATGTACCTTTTGAAAAGGTACTGCCGCAGTGACAGATCCCATACCTTTATTTTTGAGTGTACTGACCATGATGCTGCCATTTCAGGTGTCTTTTTCTTTTGGTGGTATAAAAACTGTTTAGTCGTGTGAACTAACAATACAGCATTGGCTGCGGACTATTTAAATATAGCAGGTTTGGTGCCTTGTTTTGCAAATCTCATAACACTGCTAATGATGACTCTCTCAGACCAATCAGTGATCAGCGGTGTGTATACTGTATGTCACATTTTGGTAACAGTACCCAAGGAGGTGCTAAAAAAAGCAATGGAAAAGCCCCAAAAAGGAGCCATACCATACAGTGGAAAATCACTTGTAAGCGCCTCATCATGCAGCTTTCATTCTAAAATAATGCAGAGCTCCCATTGAAACCTACTGAAGAACAACAGCTTCAAAAAATCTGCTTTGGTGGACACACTGCCTTACTGTAACCCCAAGTTAACCCACTTTCAGCTCTGTCCTTCAGCGGGAGCAACTCATTAGCACTTATTTCGCTCTGCCAAGAGAGCACTCTCTGTTTGATTTGCATGTGTGACAATCCTCTGATTTGAGTCCAAGTGGTGAAGCATGGCATCTGGCCTACCTGTTCCACCCAGTTTAGGGCAAAAGAGGAACATCTGACAGCTGGGCTTGGTTAAGCACACACTCTCAGCAGAGACCTGTCACCCCTCACCAACATGATCCACAGCGCAGCGCAGTGAGCACAGCTGACTCATCTGCTGAGAGAGAGCCGAGCCTCATCCCTCTCTTTCTATAGAGGATAATGTCGACTCTTAATACTCTCCACTTCAGCTGACAGGCACACAGGCAATCCTCACCACTGATGTCTCAATCTGTGCGGGATCTGAGACATTCAATGTGGGTTTAAAAGGGTCAGGAAAGGCATCAGATCTATATATTATATTTCTGGCAGTTAGATTAAAGGGATAGTTCATCCCAAATTAAACTTTTGTCATCATTTACTTGCTTTTTACAAACTTGTTTCAGCTACTTTCTTCTGTTGAACATAGAGCATTCATTGCTTCATTAATTTTCCTTCGGCTCAGTCCCTTATTTATCAAGGGTCACCACAGTGGAATGAACCACCAACTATTCCAGCATATGTTTTACGCAGCAGATGCCCTTCCAGCCACAACCCAGTACTGGGAAACACTCATATGCTCTCGCATTCATGCATGCACTCATATACTATGGCCAATTTTGTTTACCCAATTCACTTAACCCATATGTTTTTGGACTCTGAGGGAAACTGGAGCACCTGGAGGAAACCCACGCGAACACGGGGAGAACATGCAAACTCCTCACTGAAATGTTAATTGGGCCAGCCGGGACTCAAACCAACAACCTTCTTGCTGTGCGGTGACAGTGCTAATCACTATTTCCATCCAAAAATGCAAATTAAATTTATGCACAAAACTGGAATATTACATAAAATATGTGCGAATAAAGCAGCGTTTCCATCAAAGGAGTCAAAGAGAACAAAATCGTCACTTCCTGATTAACTGGCGCCAAATATCAACAGTAAAAATTAAATTTGCTGTGATAGGAGAAGCTGCGTGAATCCTTTCTTCATTTAATAAATGACTTGCATCTCAAAAGACGATGCTGACATACAATGAACGCCTGGTGGCGTTTGAAGCCATGAGACGCAGAGCACAGGTGCTCTTGACAGTTAAAGAGGTAATTATTAATATAATTACACTAATACTGAAATGGTTAAGGTATTTTAGAATGACCAAACAACATTACAGATGTTTTACAATGCGGTCAGTTAGCTGGTTTGTCCATGCACACACATTTCGATCATCATGATCTCATTAATTTTCTTTTCGGCTTAGTCCCTTTATTACTCCGGGGTCACCACTGCGGAATGAACTGACAACTTATTCAGCACATGTTTTACGCAGCAGATGCCCTTCCAGCTGCAACCCATCTCTGGGAAACATCCATACACACTCATGCACAATGGACTATTTAGCCTGCCCAATTCACCTGCATATCTTTGGACTGTGAGGGAAACCGGAGCACCCGGAGGAAACCCACGCGAACACAGGGAGAACATGCAAACTCCACACAGAAACGCCAACAGATCCAGCCGAGGCTCGAACCAGCGACCTTCTAGCTGTGAGGTAACAGCACTACTTACAGCGCCACTGCGTTGCCCCATCATGATCTCTTATAACAAAATCACTTGACCTTTTTTCTATGAGCATACTGGAATTTGTTGTTGTAAAAGTGTTTCCATTGTAGTTTATGCGCATCTTTTCTTATCCTACTCAGTTATGCGCAAATAAAAATAGGTGGATGGAAACATTTAGATAGTGAGACACCATGCCGCAACACAAAACATATTGCAAAAAAATATGAAAACTCCTAATCATTGCCTTCCATATATTTGTTTTTCCCACTATGGATGTCTATGTCCAACATTCTTCAAAATATCTTCTATTGTGTTCAGCAAAAAATAACTAAATTAAGTAGTGCATGCTTACATCTTTCAGAAATGCAAGCGAATGTCATGTGGCCAATTTCTGTTTCTGCATGTGTGACATTTTTTTGAAGCCAGTGCTCAATTACAGCCATATTTGTTTGAGCACGAGGCAAAAGAAAAGGAATGAATGCTACCGCTACAATTGCAACAATTGTCTGTTTCAGCTGGTAATTGCTCAACTGAGCTGCAATCTTGAGAATAATGGAGAATTATTAAGATGAACAAATGTGCTCATTCATCCACTCAAGCTGGGGTCAGAGTAGACCCTGAGCAAGCACATTTTCAATGGTCATAAATGAAATTAGAAAAGTTGTTCTGATAAATAGAGCAGCTATGAACTAAATAAAATAAGAAAAGGAGAAACACATCAATCATACCCTCACAGTAGTATCACACTTATGATCACATTTCAAACTCAAGCAACCTCTGTTAGCTTAGCCACATGAAAAATTTTAAATCAATTGAGTTTCAATAAGAAATGAAATATTTCCATGCAAACCTTGTTGTAAAATACCTTACTGTATTTTAATAAAAGTACTCTTTATTTCTATATATTCCTACCAAAACTATAACTGCAAAGGTTTGAGCTAATGAGAAAAAATGTGTTTATGCTCTCAAGCCACTACTGTAAAACCAGGCTGTCAGCACATATTTTCACCATAAATGTAGCTTAATTGTAGCACTTAGTGAAGATCACAGAGCATACTTTTGGGCTTGTTTGGCACTTTAAAGCAGTGCTGATGCCAGGGTTGCCACTATGTTTTGTGGGCTCCCTGAATAGTATATTACGAGTTGGGTTCCCCAGTTTTCATCCATTACTCCCCCCCTCCCTGTTATTATCATAATTATAATTATCATTCTTATATTGTTATTTGTTGAAAGAGTAGCTAAGAGCGAGATATTAAAATAGAAAAAGAAATGTTTGGAAGACAAATGCATGTTTTTTTTATTTTACTTTTTTTTTTTTTACGTTTTAATGATCGTTTAAACCACCAACCGTTTGTACACTAGGCACACACACAAATCAAACCACGTCTTCCAGTTAAGGGGCTAAACTAAATAAATCAATTAAACAGAATAAATAAATACAATGATTTGAATATAATCGGAATTGAGATCAATATGCAATAACAGACCAGAATGCAGAGCTAAATGTGTTATAACGTAAATGTAAAGAAGAGACCGTCATGTAATAAATACTGAACTTATAATAAGTGAATATGAGGTGGTTTCACTTTCAAAATGCGGTATAAATTTGTCCCATTGTGGCATTTTTAATTCTTTTGAACACGTTCAGGTGCTGCTTGGAAATTTGATAAGGCTTCTATGTTCATTCTTGCTGTCAATTGTGGAAGAAATGATTGATAAAAGGTTTCTGATAAACCACTGTGATAGTTGCAGGCGCATGCACGCGAGGGGAGTCAGATTTGTCAGAGGAGTCAGATTTCGATACAACACCAGCACTGCATGTTCCTGTATGTCGCGTGTAGTGATGGGTCGTTCTTGAACGATTCGTTCATTTTTAACAAATCTTTTGTATGACTCAGGGAGTGAATCACTCATTTGTGTGTGCGCCTAGTTGTGCAAGCGGAGCTCACGTGCTACCTTCACACAGAAGGCGCATGTGTGGCCTCAAACCATATCGATATGAAAGATATTGGATAATCCCGCATCACGTTGGGGAATCATATCGATATATCCCCAGAATTAGATATACCGCCCAGCCCTAAATTGACCTATAGTGCATGTCTTTGGACTGTTGGGAAAACCGGAGTACCCGGAGGAAAGCCACACATACACAGACAGAACATGCAAACTCCACACAGAAATGCCAATTGGCCCAGCTGGGACTTGAACCAGCAACCTTCTTGCTGTGAGGCAACCGTGCTGCCACTTTCCAGTAAATTCACTTTTTAAAAGGCTGTACATCGCAAACAAAAAGAGAAAATATGCAAGGCAAGCCCTCATTCATGGGAATGTAAATCAGGCTTTTGCCATTTCCGAAACATAGACTCACATAATTGAATTTTTTTTGTAATTGGTTGCAGCAAAGGTAAAATTATCAAAATTAAGAGTTTTAAAGAAACATCTTTAAAAAAAAAAACATGCTCCCAATACTTTCACATTCACTTTGTGCCTCTATAGTTTTATAATAAATCACATGTATTTATTAATTCGCAGTTACTGTGCTTCCTAGATGCATTAGAAAATGGAAATATGAACATGTCTACCTCAGCAAATATAGTATAGCAGCACAAGAGATCATTGTGAGCATTGAAAAGACATGTACTGTATGAATGAACGCTGAGGAGCAAATGCTCAAAGCTAGCAATAAATTCAAGACACAAGAATCAAACTTTCTATTAGAAATGCTGAGATCAAAAAGAGGAATTTTCTGTGTATGAACCTAAAGACAAGCAGAGAAAAAATGATTTATTGAGTAAATCTGACACCGATGATGGCTAATTTAATGCAGCATTGGTTTCGTTTTTCAAAATAATTCAGTTCAGGCCTACTTCGTGTATCGTGGGATCCAGCTTTGCTTGGACTCAAATCAATTAGAAGATTTAAAAATAAATAAATAAATAAAATATGGGAGGACTGTGTCCACATGAGAGCAGTTTTGTCCCTTCACTTTGGAGAGAGTCTGTTTTCATTCAGACTTTTGTCCTGTTGCCAGATCGCTGCAGAAATGACTGCTTACGATATATGAAGGAAGATCCATCAAAGTAAAGTGTTTCAAGCCTTTACTCGGACTGCATCAATCATTTGTTTATAGAGGTTGTGGTTTTATCGTAATAGCAAGAAAAATGTTTGAACACTGGATAAAAGACTGATGTTTTGTCAAGCATGTATTTTTGAAAGAAATAATTGTTTATTTCAGCTACTGTAGCAAAACTGCATTACATTACATACATTCATCATAGCAAAGAAAAAAAAAGTTTTTACACGGAAGTACCGAATATGGAAACATTTTCATGTGCATTTTTGTAAATATTACAACCAGTGGCGTGAAGTGACAAATTACAAATACTCAAATTACTGTAATTGAGTAGTTTTTATCAGGAGTATTTATTTATTTATAAATGTAGTTTACTATCTAGTTTTAAAAATGTGAACTTTTACTTTCTCATGAGTACATTTTTAGAGCGGTATCGGTACTTTTACTCCACTACTTACCCTCACTACTTTTTTTTCTTGTTTCTGGGGATTGGCTAAAGTTGATTAATCAGTCCTGTTTCATAGAAAGTAAATTGCATCATACTGAACAACCGCAAAACATTGGCGCTTCATAAATGCAGTGATATAAACTGCAAGAAAATGTCATAAATCCACTGATGAGAAGATGGATGTTTACTGTATGAGGACTGAAACCATCAAATGCCCTTAAACAATTACTAATGCACTACAGAATGTTACGTTTACACATCCATGCACAAATTGCATGTAAACACATGAGCCGTTCACATCATAATACTCAATACTCACAGGACGATAACCGTTTTCAACGTATGCCGCAGTTTGGAAAAGTCAAGGTTTTAAAACCGCCAAAATTTTCTGTAATACAATTCCTAATGTATGTGTAAGTTAAGGGTTTTTTTTGGGACAACAGTATCTCCAGCAAAAAAGATCTCTAAAGACCCCGTTTTAAATAAAGAAATCTGTGTTTTTGAAACTAATGAAGACAGCAGAAGTCAATGATTCATTTGAGTTCATTAGCCTGACATGTTTACTTGACCTCCACAAAATAACAATGACGATATTATATAATGGCTTTTCACAATTAACTCAACAACATTTTTTTTTGTTTTGTTTTAGCATATTTAAAAGCAACAAATGTTGACCAAAGTGCTTTACAAATCAAACAACACACAAAATCTATACAGTAGTTATATATATATATCAACAAAATAAAAAGAAATACATTGAGATGCAAGACAAAGGGAGGAGCATGATCTAATACACAGTATAAAGGTAAACCATTCCTCAGACAAGGGGCTGCAACAGAAAGCCCTGTCCCCTTTAGATTTTAATCAAGACTTGGGAATAACCAGATGAAGTATGCAGATCAAGAAGCACACCAATGTAAGTAGGTGCCAGACCAATCAAACCTTTAAAAACAAATAACAACAACTTACTCAATCCTATTCATTTGACTGGGAGCCATGCAGTGAAGGGGCGATAATACATGGCGAAATTCTTGCAAATTTCTTAGTTCTTTTATTTTGAACCAGCTGAAGGAGTGGAATTGAAGAACAAGAAGCCTCAAATACAGAAACTTCCAATAATCTAATCGGCACATGATAAAAACATTAATAATGGTTTCCAAATCCTTGAAAGTCAGAAAAGGCTTCAGTTTAACAACATTCCTTAATTGATAGAAACCACTTCTGACTACAGAATTAATGTGTTTGTCAAAGTTTAACTCAAAATTGAGTCCAAGACACTTTGCGTGATTGTAAACTAATTGATAATTTATAGATTCAGAAACACTCGGAGGGCCAAACACTAACTTAAATCTTTGATTCATTCTGGTGTAAAAATATGCCCGCCATCCATTCCTTAATATCATTAAAAAGGACTGTAAAGCCAAATTTTCTCCCATTTTTACAGGCATATAAAGTTGAGTTTCATCAGCGTAAAGAGGATGGCTTTGGTAAAAATGGTCTAAGTGAGTTACTTTTGGGATCCTTATCAGATTTAATGCGACCGAGAGGACATGACTTGATGCAGAATGTCCCTTACAATCATTCAATCATTAACTAGAGCATATCTGAACTGCTGATAACAATCTACATCACCAGATGTCAAGTGAAGTGATTCATCGGCTAATCGTATAAGGTTACCTTCAACTCCTGGGTCAAGCCAACCGCAGGGATTTACTGTTCTTTGTGGTGTGAAGGATGTATTTAGCACATCTTTACCTAACAGGACTTATGCAACAGCAACATTTCAGTGCAAGTGCTGCTCTGAAGGAGTCAGAGGTCCCTTAAACCACCTTAATATTGATTCAATGAATGTCACGAAATAAATGTCAACAGCCTGACAAAGTCAAACTGCATCAGAGGGAACAGTTGTCTAAATAAGCCCATCTGCTCGGCTGCTCCGCAGGACACAGCAGCCCTGAAATCAAAGTGTTTCATTATTATGTAGTAGGTGTGACAGACATGAAGAAGGAACAAAATAATTACAGGATAATTGTGTCTGGCTGGCCCTCGTGAGGCTGTTATTCGCATCTTGTGTCAATATTACATGCACTTAACGGTTTTGGTACCTTTCACTTTTCACTTTCACAAAAAGCCATGAGCTTTTTAGAGGAACGGTGAAAACATGCTGTTTTACAGTGAAAACTGTATGATATTAAGTTTACACCATTTTGAAAAATGAACTTTCCAATAGCATGGAAAGAAGGTTGTTAACAAATAGTGATCCATTGGCTTAAAACAAGGATTTTTATGGGAGCCTGAGATTATGTATTAATATTATGTATTAATAAGTTTAATAAGTGTTTGTTTTTGGGGCGGCACAGTGGCTCAGTGGTTACCACTGTCGCCTCATAGCAGGAAGGTCGCTGGCTCAAGTCTCAGCTGGGCAAGTTGGCATTTCTTTGTGGAGTTTGCATGTTCTCCCCGTGTTTGCATGGGTTTCCTCGGGATGCTCCAGTTTCCCCCACAGTCCAAAGACATGCGCTATAGGTAAATTGTATAAACTAAATTGTCCGTAGTGCAAGAGTGTATGGGTGTTTCCCAGTACTGGATTGCGGCTGAAAGAGCATCTGCTGCGTAAAATATATGCTGGAATAGATGGCGATTCATTCATTCACTGTGGCAACCTCTGAAATAGAGACTAAGGCAAAGGAAAATGAATGAAAGAATGAATCAATGAATGAAGCCTTTGTTGTTGTTTTTTTAACCTTATTTCTGGCAGAATTTTTATATCTCATAATTTTTTTCTCATTTGCAAGTTTCTAACTCGAAACCGTAACTTGTAATTCTAAGGCAAAAGTCTCAGAATTGTGGGACCAACATAATTGTATTGATTTTTAAGAGAAAAATAATTTTTTTATGATAAAGTATCTGTAAGATAAAGGTTGCAGGTATTTTTTTAATTGCCCTTTTCGGTTTTTCTTTTTTTCATTTTTTAAATAAATAATCATTTTTTGATGTAAAGTGTAATACAATTACACAGCATAATGGATGTAAATAATCTCAATTTGGTATTTTAACACACTGTAAAACCCAACAGTCAGCTTTATCAAATGAAATGAGTGTAGTTAACTCAAAATTTACTGAAAGTTAATTCTACTCATTTGAAAAGAGTTTTGAACTCGTTGAAGGTAATAAGTTAATTAAATACCTCATTACTTCAACTTAAATGGAGTAGATTAGATTAGTTTTTTAACTCAAATGGCTTGTTGCAATCGGTTTCCTCAAACGGTTTGAGTTGCATTAACTTATTGGGTTTTACAGTACTCAGTTGGTTTGAGTTCTCTTTATTTATTGAGTTTTACTGTGCTTAAATTGCTTCATTTACTTAAATGGATTAAGTTCACAGTACTCATTAGGATCAGTTTTTGAAATTAAATGATTTGTTGCAATCGGTTTCCTCAAATGGTTTGAGTTACCTTAACTTTTTGGGTTTTACAGTGCAGTGTAGCGCTGAATATGCTTAATTCACCAATTCAACCATTACCCAAAATATTTTAGAAGAAAGTTCCATTTCAGTTTTCAACATTGTCCTTTTCATTTGCTGTTTCTTTGTAAAAATTATTTCCAATTTTAATAAATTACAGATTCAGGCCCTATTTACTATCTGTTGATCTGTCCATATGATCAAAAGATGAACAGACTAAAAAAGATGAACTGTGAGCTATTTTATTTTGTCAGTCCTGTATATATAAGCTGAGCACAAACGCTCTGCTTCCAAATGACGATTCAGTGATGCACTTTACAACACACTTATTGAGCCTCTTTAATGTTTGATGCTAAAAGCAAACCTTTTGATCTGTGTTTAGAGATTCAGACCTGTAATTACAGGACGATTATGCAGCTTTCTTACCAAAGAAAGTCCATTTCAACCAAAGATATCGTCTAAAGTCATGCTGAGCTCCACTTATGCAGTACAGCACATATGTACAATCACCCATTTTGTGCAAAAAACTAAAATGTTCTTAAAGTTATAGTCGACATGTTGTCATTTCAGTGATTCGTGGTGTGGGAAGAATGAAATGCAGGTTCACTGCAAACTATTGCAAGACTTTTAACACTATTCAGAGACACTAATATCAGCAGCCTTGGTAAACATGAGCAAAGAAGGCTGTGGAAAAAATGCAGTTTTAACTTCTTATCTTTTGCTTAAAGATGTGTCCAAACTCTGTCCTGGAGGGTCAGTGTTCTGCATATTTTAGTTCCAACACCAATTAAACACACTTGAAGCAGCTAATCAAGCCTTTTCTAGGTATACTAGAAACTTCCCGGGAGGTGTCTTGAAGAAAGTTGGAGCTAAACTATGCAGGACACCTGCTATCCAGGACTGAGTTTGGACACCACAGGCTTAAAGAGATACAGCAGTTCACCCCAAAATGAAAATTCTGTGATAATTTACTAATCCTCCACTTTTTCCAAACATGTTTGTGTTTTTTTCTTCTGTTAAACACAAAAGAAGATAGACTATTAGGGGAAAAAACTACCATGAACATCCATAGTATATTTTGTTCCTGGAGATGTCAATGGCTGCTTTTTTCCAACATTTTTATTTATGGATGAACTATCCCTTTAAAATATAAGCAAAAAACTCTGCTCTTATTGAAAACAAATAATTGCAGTTTAATAAAAAATATCTTTGTAAAAAATTGGTCTTTTACAGTTACCCCTATCTATTCATAAGAGCAAAATATTTGTAAATTAAATTCCCATTGATGTTTAACTTTTTTATTTATTTTATTTTTCATTATTTTTTAGTACACATGGGTGACTATGAACACAAGGTGTTATAGGAGTTCAACGTGTTTCACAAGGCTATAAATATGAGGAAATACAGCACATTAGTCAAACTCACTCATTCATCACAATGGGTGAAACAAAAATACAGAGCTGTGATTTGAGGCAATGTTTTGTTGAGCTTCATAAAATGTGAAGTGGATATAAGAAAATATAGCCAAAATGAACAGTTAAAATGCCTATTTTCCATCACTGGGCAATAATTAAGCAATTTCAGCTAACTTAAATTGTTATGAATCAGCCTGGAAGCAAATGTGTGGCCAAAAAATCTTCAAAATTTCACAGCTGAAAATCTGCAGTTAGTAGTCTTGAGGTCAAAAACTCAAGTTAACAAACTCAAGTGTCTTTCTTTTTCCACTTTTTGTTAATATTTAAGTAAATAATCAAATGTTAAACAATAAGGTTAAACAATAAAACAATTTCCCAGTCTTACTTGCTCATATGCTGCCAATATTCATTGAGGGCACTGTAGAAGGCTCTTCACTGAATAAAACATTGCTGGAGTATTTCACAAACTGCAGCACACTCACACTCTTGTAAACTAGAGAGTCCTGCAGGGATGACATCAAAAACCAAACTACCAGTATGACATTTTGACTTCAATTAAGGACAATTCAACTGTTACCCAAAATGGTTGAGAAGAAAGTACTGTTCCAGTATTCAGCATTGTACTGTAGGGGACTGTAGCATACTGTACAGTGTACACTGAACAAAACATTGCTGGAGCATTTCACAAATTACAGCACTCTGACGTGTTCACCATAAGCTATTTCATCACTGTTCCTATGGTTTCATGTGTCAGCCTATGGTTTCATGTAATATAGCAAAAAGGACAAAGTGATGATAAAACTGCTCATTAAAAATGTGAGAGTCTGATTTATGGAAAGAAAAACATTACATTTTAGCTGAGCAAACTATCAGATTAAATAGAGAACTAATGGAGACTTTTGTCAAAGAGATTTTCTTCACAGCTTCATCTCCTAAAATATGCCCAATTAATTACACATAACTTCAACAGTTTTTATTTTCTTCAAGAAACCTCATAGTAGGGCTGAACGAAATTGGAAAAATCTGATATAATTTTTCTGCTATGAATATTGCGATATGAATACAGTTTCAGAAGATTGTTTGAATAGCTTAACAGTATTAAGGTATAGAAATGTAATGCTTTTCTTACTTTGTTTTGTCTTGTTTCTAGTCCAAATATATAAAAAACATTGTACGTACATTAATGTTTTTTAAAAAATATATGGGAAGTTGATCTCTGCTTGGACAATTTTTGATAATAAATAACAGTTTAACAGTGACTTTTATAGACATTTTCTTTTGTTTGAAACAATGAATTGTATAAGAAATAATGTATATAGAAATAAATCCATAAAATTACAGAAAAATACTGTCAGCTCATTCTTTATATATATATATATATATATATATATATATATATATATATACACTTAAAGTCAGAATTATTATCCCCCCTGAATTATTAGCCCCCCTGTTTATTTCTTTCCCAATTTCTGTTTAACAGAGAGCTGATTTTTTCAACACATTTTTAAACATAATAGTTTTATTAACTCATCTCTAATAACTGATTTATTTTATCTTTGCCATGATGACAGTAAATAATATTTGACTAGATATTTTTCAAGACACTTCAATACAGCTCAAAGTGACATTTAAACTTAACTAGGTTTATTAGGTTAACTAGGCAGGTTAGGGTAATCAGGCAAGTTATTGTACAACGATGGTTTGTTCTGTAGACTATCGAAAAAAATATAACTTAAAGGGGCTAATAATTTTGACAATAATTGGGTTTTAAAAAATTAAAAACTGCTTTTATTCTAGCCAAAATTAAACAAATAAAACTTTCTCCAGAAGAAAAATATATTATTAGACATGCTGTGAAAATTTCCCTGCTCTGTTAAACATAACTTGAGAAATATTTAAAAAAGTTTTCAGAATTTAATTCTGACTTCAACTGTATATATAAAATTATGTACTGTATATGTATAAATTAAGTAATATTATATTATATTATATTATATTATATTATATTATATTATATTATATTATATTATATTATATTATATTATATTATATTATATTATATTATATTAGTTACCCTGGTCCAAAAAAAAACAGTCAAAAGCATATTATTTTACAATTTTAAATATAAAAAAATATAAATAACAAATTAGAAATACTTTACATGTATAAAAATACTGTTTATTATTGATGTATTAGTCCCATAACTGATGTCAAATTATGACATATTAATAGCAGGAAATTTACCAAATATCTTTATAAAAAATGATCTTTGGATAATATCCGATTGATTCTGACCTGATAATTTTGGTCGATATAATGTATTTTAAGTTAATTGACCAAACTTTACTGTATTTTTTACTGTATCTAGTGTTGTATTATCTCTATCATATCATGAAATGCAGTCCTACTGCACCAAACACTGCATAATCCATGTAAAATGATTCCCCATGCCTGACTTGTTTTTAATCTCAGGAAATTCTCATACATCTGCTCTGGTTCTTCCTTTGGCTTATGTATGACAAGGGACAGATTTATCTTGTTATTTCTGGTCTTCATCGCCCAAAGGGTGTGATTTATGATTTAACTTTAGCAATTAGCTGTTACCAGTAAATAGGCAGCCACCTGTCTGATTCACGTCACTACAAAGTTCAAATGATCTCCTAAAAATAGTGAGCTCCAGTTTGACATTATAAAAACACTTTTATTATATACCATATACCTTGCTCAATTAAAGCACAGGCAAGAATACAAATGTAGTAAACCTAAGGTCAGACTATGCCATGTAGGTCAACATATAATCTGAATTGTTGGGAATCGAGTTCAGTAAGCTTCAGATGGTCTTCAGATCGTCATTTCAATGACTTCCTAATGCATATTTCATATTGCTTGATCTGGCAAGCTGTAAAGTGATTGGCTAGATTCAGGCTAGTTTTGGAAGTCAAGCAAACGTGATTTTTTTGTCCATCAAATTCATAAAAGTACCAGTCTCCTTAAAACAGCAGGTTCACAGTTCGTTTACTGACTACCAAAAGCATAATTCATATAGCTTGATCTGCTTTAATGTGATTGGCTGGATTCAGGTTAGCTTTGGAAGTCAGGCAAAAGTGATGAATTCTCCTTATAGCCAAAAGGTTACATTTGGATTTTAAGATACAGCAAATTTTACCTTCAAAATTCATAAAACAAGCACTCTCAGCTTGAAATCTGCATGTCTGCAGAATGATCACAATCTCTTCACTGACTGCATAATGCATATTTCATATTTTGCTTGATCTGGGAACTGGAAGGCCGTCGTGGGATTGGCTAGATTCATGCTAGCTTTGGTTTTTACCAGTCTTTCTCCCTGTATTTACTGTATGTAATAGTTCAAATGTATTACTTGAATGAGTGGAAATTTTATTTTAAAGTTCTTACATTTTCATTAGTTTTGCTTTGTTAGTCTATTGTTATTCTTTCACTACGCGTGCAAAGTACACTGTAAAAAGATTCATTCATTCATTCAGTTTCCTTTTACACAGAGGATGACCTTCCAGCTGCAATCCAGTACTGGGAAACCTGGGAAACTGGCAATCCAGTACACTCTCGCATTCACACATGCACTCATTGTGTTTAACAATTCACCTATACCACATGTCTTTGCACTGTGTGGGTTGAACAAGCAAACTACACACAGAATTGCCAACTGGCCCAGCTAGTACTCGAAACAGTGACAGTGCTAAGCATTGAGCCACCATGCCACCTTGTAAAAACATTAGCTTACTTCAAAATAGTGTGTAAACCCATTGTGATTTGAAACATTAAGGCTAACTTAATTTTTATTATTAAGCACACAGTAGTTACTTAATAGTTTTAAAGTAATGGGTTAACTAATCATTTTTAAAGCAACAGATTAACTCACATTTTAAAAGTCCAGTCAACTCATCACATTTAACAATGTAGGATTACTACATTTTTATAGGTAAAGTCCACTAATAATTTTTTAAAGCAACGGATTTACTCACTTTATTAAAATAAAGTTAACTAATCGCATTTTAAATGTAGGATTACATGGCGTCATGGTCACGCAGTTGGTAGCACAATTGCCTCACAGAAAGAAGGTCGCTGATTCGAGCCTCGGCTGGTTCAGTTTGCATTTCTGTGTGAAGTTTGCATGTCCCCGTGTTCGCGTATTTCCTCCGCGTGCTCCGGTTTCCCCCACAGTCCAAAAACATGCGGTATAGGTGAATTAAATAAAACAAATTGGCCGTAGTGTATGTGTGTGTATGCACGAGTGTATGGGTGTTTCCCAGTTTTGGGTTATGGCTGGAAGGGCATTCGCTGTGTAAAACATATGCTGGATAAGTCGAGGGTTCATTCCGCTGTGGCGACCCCTGATGAATAAAGGGACTAAGCCGAAAAGAAAATGAATGAATGTAGGATTTCTAATTTTTTTATAAATAAAGTCAATTAATAATTTTCAAAGCATTGGATTTACTCACGTTCTAAAAGTCCAGTCAACTCATCACATTTAACAGTGTAGGATTACTACATTTTTATAAGTAAAGTCCACTAATCATTTTTAAAGCAACAGATTTACTCACTTTATAAAAGTCAAGTCAAGCCATCACACTTAACAGTGTAGGATTACTCAGTTCTTTAAAGTAAAGTCAACTAATCATTTTTAAAGCAATGTGTTTACTCAATTTTCAAAAGTAAAGTCAGCTAATCGCATTTTACAGGGCAGGATTTGATTATATTTTTATGTATTTATTTTTGCAACACTGAATTTAGTAAGCAGTAATTAGTCAATAACTGATGTCGACATTTGTCACTTGCTCATCCAAACTTTTATCATTTAAAGTTAAGTGTTTTGATTACGTTTTAAATGAGAAAAGTTCAAAAAGACATGGATTTAGATATGTTGCTGCATCATCACATCTTTTTTTCACACCAGCCAATTTACTGTAAGCAGAACGTTTTAAATTAATCTAAAACCAGCTGTAAAACATATAAAAAATCTCCTGCAAAATGGTTAAATTTAAGTTTACGGCTTGTTCAAACTGCTTATATTAAGTCAGCTAGAAGTTTTTATGGGACAACTTTTGTTTCAAGTCCAATCCAGCTAAATATGTTAAAAATAGTAAGTTAACTGAATTTCTTCATGTTGTCCCAACAAAAATCAATTGTGCGGAAGCCAGCATTTTTTATAGTGTACATCATTCCTCATTCTTCTGTTTCTTTTCATTTCAATAATGCTCCTGTTGTGGTTAGAAAATCTGCCAATATGACAAATGCTAAATAAACGTCAAAGCATCTGAACAAGACATTTGAATCTGCCTCGTAATTCTTACTTTTCTAAAGCACTGACATTCACAATCCCTGGATGGGTAAATATCCTCAAAGATGACTGTAAGCTGACAGGACAGACGCATAATATATGATATCCGAGTTCAGCTCTCGGTCTTCGATGTTCAAAAGCATATCATTTTAGTAATATAACACACAGGGGTTGTTTGGTCATTTCTGTGTGAGTCAGAGAGGTAATATCATTTGGCTTAGAAAGAAACAGTATGGAAAAATGAACACTGCTGGAGAATTATTATCTAGAGGCAGTATTCACCTACATACTTCTTGTACTGTACGTGTCTTGAGTTGCTTAAAAATGGCTTTAGGTTTTTGTCAATATGACATCTCTGTGTTCAATCTCACTAAAAGCTCAGCTCAACAAAGAACAGCAGAACTACACACAACCGAGTCTGTGTGTGCCAAAAAAATCAATAAACACACAAATAAATACATAAATACATTAGACAGTTAACGTATGTACAGTCTTGAATACTAAATGGCCAGAGTGCTGAACACTGCAGAGAAATGACGTACTGTCCAACGTGAAGCGAAACTGCTTATGTCGACCACTCTTTCCAGATTGCTAATTAGAGGAGAAGTCTATTACATAAAAAGTGACCTTATAACAGCAACAGTCTCATTACATAAATCATAAATACTCTTGCCGTACTCCTGACTAATGGACAACAAACATGAGCTGATAATCTGTGATGCTGATGAGGTCTTTCTGTCTGAGCAGGACAGATGAGCCACTAATCAACAGGATTAGATTAAATATCACAGCTCAGAGACACAGACAGCATAAATTAAAGATATAATTTTAAATTAAAATATGTTTTGAGAAGTCTGTCATTCAAACTAACAATGTAATGTCAAAATGTTTTATATATATGTACATATATATTAGGGCTGCACAATATATCGTTTCAGCATCGATATCGCAATGTAATCATTCGCAAAAATCACATCGTGAGTACAATAATCACATCGTGAGTATACGCAATGTTGAGTCTGGATCATTTCAAGTGTTTTTTGAGGCCTGTGACTGTGTGAGAGTTTTAAAAGCATTCAAACATAAGAAAATGTACCGTTTGTAACTTTGACAAATTAAAAAACGATTAATTTCTGTTAATTGTTTATAGACTATGCAGTATTATATTAATTGAATTTGATAATTCAATTACTGTATACCTGAACACAATACAAAGCCTCAGAAAACAATGAAACACTCTTTATGCATTTTGTATCTTTTTTTCTTTATTGTTTTTATCTATGGTTGTAGATTGTTTCGTATATTTTATGCACATGCCATTCATGCCCTTAAATCATCCAAATCATCCCTGACATGCTGTATTCAATTAGTTTATTGGTTAGAAATGTGGTGTTGTTTTTTCACAATACAATATTTAATGTTTTTGTGTGTATTTTATGTTTTATGGATTCATAACACTTTCACTGTTTACATTTTGCCAGGTTGTGCTACCATCTTAACAAAAACGATTCCATAAAGAAATTTGCTTGCACCTTATTTTAATTTTAAGATACAATTCTCACAAATAATAAACCCTCAACTATGACATTTGCCTCAATAAAGTCCTAATTTGCTGCTTATTAGTAGTTATTAAGGTAGTGGTTTAGGTATTAAACATAGATGTAAAATAAGATCATGCAGAATATGTACTTTATTACTAATAAACAGCCAAACAGTTAATAAGTAGGCTCACACGTAATCTATGTGCACAGAAATCCGCTGAGTTTAAGCCCATTGTTGAATCTGTTTATTTACTTGTGTAAGTTTGTATTTATCCAGTTATTATATTAATTTCAGTAATATTAATGACTAGTATGAAAATGTTCATATGATTTATTCATAATTCAGATTGTAAAGCAATATTTTATGTCTTTTAGTAGATATATTTTATGATATTTGCTTTGTTTACCAAAAAAGTAAATCTAATTGGATTTGCATTGTAAACATTAAATAAAAGTTAAAAAGGTATTGATTTTTATGTCATGATTTTTTATGTAAAGATACTCTCAAAATCATTCTGCATAAATCCACAGACTTTCTACAAAATAAGTCACTATTAATAGTAAGAATTGTTACTTAAACTAAAGTAGGATTGCTGTGAAAATATGTGTTCTTTTAAGAAATCTTCACTAAAATGTTCTTTGAGGAAACAAAGATTTATTTTGTGGCAAATGATCACAATGATCTCTTTAAATGCAGTATTTTGTCTACTTGTGCAAATAAACTTAAGCAAAAAATGTCTACTTGGTAAGCAATATAGTGCAGCAACTGAATGAGAAAAAATCTAAATAAGCATTATTTTTTTTATTTACAATAGTCAACGGTAAATATTTTCCCTAAATACTGACTCATTTTGAAGTAACCTATTTTCAAGAGGGCTGAGATGAAAACAGCACCGTTTTGTCCTAAACTTCAGAACAGATGAACCTCCTCAAGCTTGCTCATATCTGAGAACTATTAGTTCTTCCCAGAGTCTACTCGAACTCTTAGGGTACTTTATTTAATTAGTATGACACCACAAATTTGGCCAGCATATTCTGAGATGTCAAAGGTTTTATGCCTCGGAATAAATTAACTTCATTTCAAAGTTCTGCTGAAATCTGCGCCATGTAAAAGACCATTTCAGTCCGTGTTTAAAAATCATTATGTGGAAATGTGAAATCCACTTAAGCCTACATGTGTTTGCCAATTGACTCCAATCAAAGTGAAATTAGCGGTTTCATGTTTCCCACGAGACCGACTGGAATTAATTTAAAACCAAGTCGGAATGCATTTATATCAGCGTTTCAGTATTTAACGTCGACAGAAACCAGCAGACCATAATTAATTAGTAAAACACTCACCTGTGAAGATGAAAAGGGCAAGTTTTACAAAAGTTTGTCGAGTAATATAATCCATGGCTCCTTAAAAAGGATCCTGGAGATAAAGTATTTGTTAGCCTAATCTCTCTATCCACTTTTACTCCTGGCGCGGGAAAAAGATTAATAATAGCAGGTAAAGCGTCTTTCGGTAACTCCAGTTTGGTCTCGTGGCTCCAGCTTCTCGCGCCTCAGAGCTGCTGTGATTCATTATGATGCTGATGCTGCAGCGTTTCTCTCTCTCTCTCTCTCTCTCTCTCTCTCTCTCTCTCTCTCTCTCTCTCTCTCTCTCTCTCTCTCTCTCTCTCTTTCTTTCTGCTACTGTTTCCGATCAACCGTCGCTCGGTCCTAATGCCGGTTAGTCACAGACAGCAGGCCAGTCTCCGACGCACCCTTGGGTTAAAGGTGTAATCAGTCATTTTCTACATATTGCTCATTTGTTTTACAAGTCAGGCATTTGATATAAAGGAACCATCGGTGCTTTAAGAAAAACATGTACATTCACAGAAGCTACATATTTATCAGTGGATAAAAAGCAGATTCATGCAGCAGCAGGTCGCCCTCTCATGTGCCTAGCTTTGTTGACATAATGTAACTAGCTTTGTCAGGTAATTAGCTTAATTATGGTGTTTCTGAGTT
This sequence comes from Danio aesculapii, assembly GCF_903798145.1. Classification (NCBI taxonomy): domain Eukaryota; kingdom Metazoa; phylum Chordata; class Actinopteri; order Cypriniformes; family Danionidae; genus Danio; species Danio aesculapii. The sequence goes on along the minus strand of NC_079451.1, from coordinate 21,032,088 downwards.
GTACTGGGAAGTTTTTGTCTCAGAAACTCTGGCTGTGTTCCTTTTGAATGTAAGTGGACTTTGAAGTGGACAGTATCTAATTAAAGGTTTCCTTGATTATGTTTTCACTTTTTAAAATTTAGTTTAAAAGGGTACCTATGATAAAAATTATAATTTGGAAGCTATTTGATCAGAATTGTGTGTAGGTATTGTGTGTCCACAGTCATATTGGGGTGATATAAAGACAACAAGTCTCTTTTTTTTAATTTCCTGATTAAAATAGGATCAAAATTCCTCCCACTTTAAGTCCCACCGCAACATGACGTAGTAGTGCAGTTTCCCCGCCCACCAGATTGATTGCAGCGTATTAACATGTCTCCGTAGTAACACGTTTAATCACATCAACAATACAGGACATGCACAAAGCAACTGGGATTAAAAGTTCTGTTCGGCACTCTAATCACTAAGTGAAGTTTATTTATAAACTAATTTCGAGAGGATCACGTGCTTATGATTTCTAGTGGCTGGATCCGCATTATCCAATTCTCAATGCACCAATCAGACGACTCCTAAGCTACTACAAATACCCTGGGTTACATTCCACCGCTATCTTCGTTTTGAAGAATCCCCCCTTCCACCCCTACTCCTCCTTCTTCCTAGATGGGTGACACGGTGGCGCCGTGCTCAGAACTGTTGCCTCACAGCAAGAACGTCTCTGGTTCCAGGCTTTACCAAACCAGCAGACGTTTCTGTGCGGAGTTTACACTTTCTCCCCGTGCTCACGTGGGTTTCCCCTGGGTTCCCCGGTTTTCTCCCACCATCCAAAAACATGCAACTTAAGTTAATTGACTAATCCAAATCGGCACCATAGACATGCTTCTAGTAAGTATCTGCAAACACTATCTGTTCATTAGTTACTACAGCAGGGGAGTTCTCGAGATCTACCTGAGCTCAAACTCCCCTCTCGCCTTGCAACGGGAAGGAGCCCCGGGCTTGAGGATCTTATGAGCTCAGGGCTCTCTCCCGGGACAGCATGCCAAACAAGCTTATAATCAATCATTAGCTAAGTGTGAACTCTTGAATCATCATTAAATGTGATCAAGAGTGAGTTTTACAAGTTTAAAATATTTTTAAATCAGTGCATGTTTGTAATGAATTACAGTGATTTTACCGTCTTTATCACTACGACCGCGTGTTAGTACAATTAAAAAAGAAGATGCTTCAATCCCGGTTTGTGGATGTTAAATCAGGTTTATTTTGTACATTAACATAACGGATATCCATACAGCAGAGGATATTAACGTGTATTCTGTAACAATTGCTGTGCAAAAACAGTGAAAAGTTAAATGTGCACGATGTGCGTGCGTGTGTGTGTGTCTGTGTGAGGGTGTGCACTTTGAAATGACATTGTGTGTGACTCATCGAAAGGCTTGAATTAACTCCATAACAAATACATTAAGTAATCATTGGTAAAGTTCTTACTGTAGTATTTCTCACAAACGTTACGTAAGATCTGCTTCCTTCATGTCTGTCATTGTGCTGTTTATCTGACGCACCCGAGGCGGAGATTGAGGCACACTCTGACACGTGGGAATGGTGGGCGGAGTGAACTAGCATTAAAGGCACAGGCAACAAAAACAGCTACAATGTGTTTAGACAGAAATTTCCAATATTCTGAAAGGTCTAATAAATAATCTGATGGCTGTTTTAAGATGAAGCTTTACAGACACATTCTGGAGACACAAAAAACATATATTAAATCTTGAAAAGGGGGTAAAATAGGTGCCCTTTAAACTTTAGCTAGTGTGTGGTGTAGTGTGGTGGAATTTCAGCATAAACAACATTTGCAAAGTTGTGGCACTCAAAGTTCAATTAGAAGGGCAATATTTTCTTTTATAGAATTTATTTATTTATTTTAAAGATATTTTTCCCATTATTATGATAGGTCATTATTTATATTTACAGAAAGTGATGTTGGAGAGATAGAGGGGAATAGGGTAAATGCAGTATGTCTGCAAAAGTATGCAGAAGGACTCATTTTTCAGTAACCTGGGTCAAGCGCCTTCAGTGAACTGTATGCTATTAAAAAAACAGCACCTTTAAGGTCTGTTTTCTTTAAAAATCAACAATCTCCACAGACTGAGTGATATACAATATAAAGTGGGTCTCAGAATGTACAAGAAGCACTGCATTACATTACATTTTTCTATGCCATGTCTTTAAAAGATGAAAATTCATTTTACCACAGTATTTTCAATGGAGTTTCAGCGCTAGCCTGCTAATCCTGACGGGCAGGTGCATGTAAACAGTCTTTCATGTCATTTTACGCTTGAACAACTAAATGAATGCTGAAGTCTATTTAACTGACTATATTTTAATTACATTATAACATCGATGCTGTAAAAGAAACTTATAGAAATGTATAAAATTGAAAAAAGTCACATTAACTGTTCACCAGAAGTTTATCTGTATGGGAAGAAACACTAGCTCTGCATATACCTTATTGGACCGGGAAAGGTCTTTGAGTCACGACAGTTGCAACATATGTTGCTACACTGACCATTGCACTGCTCAATGTTTTCAAAGCCTATAAAACCAACAGCTGGTAGGGACAGCAACAAACTTCTTCCTGGGATTATAACATCACAAACCTAAAAGTTACATAAACAAGCATGATGTTTTTCACAGTTAGTGAATCAGAACACACTGCAGCTGACCAATCAGAGCCCATTGTGTTTCGGATGAGCTAAATAGAACCCGAAAGTCAACAAACTTTTTTTTTTTACAAATGGAGTCAGTGGTGAAGAATCATGTGAAAAATAATGCGATTTATTTGCTATAACAAAGCATAAACACATTACAGTGCACTTAAAAAATACAATCAAACCTTTGGAAATAGCTTATTTTCAAAGCATTTTCCCCCTCTCTTCATAAAATGTGAAAGTAATTTATTCATTGGGATTTGTGGAGCTGTGCATCGATGGATTAAACTTTCAGCAATGAAAAAAACACACTGAACTAAACTTCAAGTCTGAAAACTGGACTGACACTTTCAATTTACTAAAACTTCTATGTTAAGCTGCTTTGGCACAATCTACATTGTAAAAGCGCTACAGAAATAAAAATGATCTGAATTGAATTGTTGCCTATTAATATGACACAAAATAAAAATATTAAATAAAAAAGCATTCCTTTAGCCTAAAAAATAGAGCTTGCCACTATCAATGCAAAGATTGCATGCATGCAGAATTGATCAAATGTGCACCTTCGCTGGAACGTAAATCCATGTTTGAGAAATGCATAAATGTAAATAGATACAGAAAAGACTCTGCCAATATTATCGAGTCCCAGGTGAGATTGGTAAACAGTCATTTACAGGTTAGAGAAGATCACGTAACTGCTAAAATACAAATAGCATGATTGCAAATAATCAGGATGAAATATACAAGACAAATGTAATATAAACCCATTATGCTCATTTTAATATATTACACATCATCAGCTCTTTTTAAAGCCTTTAATGTGATTTTTTTATTAATTAAATTTATAATAAATTATGTTTTTTACAATTATGCATTGATGTATAACTGTGTTTTCCCTCACAATATATTGCTTTACTCTAACTGTTACAGGTTCACCGCTTGGCAACGTCTGAGGTAATAATAAATCTACATAGATAAAGCACTGCAGTGATGTATTTCTGCATAATGCAAGCATTAATAAATGTAAAAAATATATATCAACCAAAAATATATATCAGTTGACGATGATGTTATTAAAGCACCACAGAAAGTGCTGTTACCAGAATTTGGGAGTGGGGGGGGGGGGGGGTATTGTGATTCTCTGTCATGTGACGCACCATGTGTTTGACATGAGTTTCTAATATAGAGTTTAGATTCGCCTGTCAAATTTGAGAATAATGATAGAACGTCTGGCATTTAACCTTTAAGGAAATAGTTCACTTCCTGCCACAGAAGTTCTGCAGCTGACCTATCAAAGACATATCAAAGGCATTAATATGCTCCCTAAACCATTTCTTTTCTTTCTTTCTTTCCTTTCTTTCTTTCTTTCTTTCTTTCTTTTCTTTCTTTCTTTCTTTCTTTCTTTCTTTCTGTTTCTATTGCTTTAGGGGACACACAAATCAACATTAGGCAGAACACATTTTGAGAGAATATTTTGCAAAACAAATGCACACAAATATGTTCATGTATGAGCTCTGTGACAAATCGGATAATAAATATTTGCAATGAACAGCTAGGAAAAATGAAAATGAAAACATTTATTGTGAATGTAAAAGATCTGAATAGTTCCAAAGATCAAACTGCACAATAAACAGATTTATTGTTCCAAACAAAGAACACATTCAGTGTATGCCCCATTCAAGTGTTTTGACCCCATCCTGATAATTAAGTAATTTAATATTGAGTATTTAGGGATGCTGAGTCCCATTATAATATTTTTCTAATGCTATGTGCACTTTTAGATATACATTGAATATATTGAAATCAATCCGCTTGTATTTGCTGACAACTACATAGCTCTGTATTAAGAAAAAGTATTAAGAAACAGCCATTCATTATAAATACGTGCCTCAGCCTACATTTTTGTGAAAATAAAATAAAACAAAACAAAATGTGATATACATTGTTCTGGCTTACGTAAAATATGTTGCACGTTACATTTTCATGTCAAATCCACCAAAAGGCGACGTCTACATTTTTGCGGATCTGATTTATGTTATTTAGGGTTTGTGTTGTTGTACATTTCATATACATGTCAATCTTGTAAATGCTCACATAAAGCCGGGGCTTGATGTACAAATCACTTAGTGAACCACTGACCTGAACCCTTTCCTAAACCCAACCAATAGTGTTTTTTTTAAAGCAAACGTAAAAGAAAAGTACCCTGCAACCGCATAGATTTACACAAATTTTACATTGCTTTTATCAGTTTTGAGGAATTGTGGATCATTGGACATGAAATCAGAGCGCTCTGCATCACAAAAAACAACCCTCTACAAGGTGAGCTACCAAACAAACTGAAACTAGAAAAGATGTTCATATAAACATAGATAGGTTAAGCAAATGTATACAATTACAAATCAAAGACACTGTTCATTTATTTTTAGTACCTATTGGTTGTTGTGCAAAAACTGCACAAATCCTTGATTTGTTGATAATATATTCCTTTAAATATCATTATTGTGAAAAGGAACAGAAGTTGTTAGCGCCATACTGCCCTATAGAGTTCATTTTATGTAGAAACTGCAGTCAAATGTGTGTAAAAGTATACATTTTATGGTTTTGGCTTAAGCATATATTTCCAATGAGTCTGTGTTGGAAATACAGTGCTAAGGAACACTTCTATTATTCCTTTTAAAAAAGAAAAGGCAGGATTATTGTTAATAGTATACTAAACATGAATAGAATATCTCCCTTGTTTATATGTAGGTAATCTTGCAATTAACCTTTCCCCAATTCAGCCAATAATGAACATTTATTACCAGGGTAAGTTTCATGTTAACCACTTAAACTCACTTACACTCATAGAAGCAAATGTTTAATATTGACATTAATGGTTCCATGAAGAAATGTTAACATCCTTGGAACATTTACATTGCACCAAATGTGTTTTATGGTGTATTTATTTTTACACTACAAAAAAATGTTTCTTTTAAGGCAGGGGTCACCAAACTTGTTCCTGAAGGGCTGGTGTCCTGCAGATTTTAGCTCCAACCCTAATCAAACACACCTGAACAAGCTAATCAACGTCTTAGGTATACTTGAAACACCCAGGCAGGTGTGTTGAGGCAAGTTGGAGCTAAACCCTGGAGGGACACCGGCCCTCCAGGACCGAGATTGGTGACCCCTGTTCTAAGGCATTGCTACAAAAACCTTAATTTTTTAGAAATGTATATTACACAGAGAGGATTGAAAATATAGTTTTCAGCATCCCAGAGTTCATGATGTCTGTTTTGAAGTTTGTTTGCATAAGTGAAAACGGAAAGATTCATCGGTCAACGAATAATCCAGTGGCAGATACATGTGTGAGGTTTATTACATTACATTTTCTAAAGCTGTAGCTATTCTTAGAAAAAAACACATTACTGTAGGGCCTGAGCACTGATGGTGGACACACTTTGAATTACTCGATTTATTCAATCATTATCTCTGTCTTCTGTGGAAAACTAAATAGAATGGTATAATTCTAAGAACAGAGAAAGAGATGAAGAATAAAAACACAGCAACATAATAACAGTCATTAAATCAAATCACATTACGTTGACCACGTTCCTGTAGATAAAATAAATAGGGCATCAGAGTGGCAAAGGTTGGCTTCCCATAGAAAGCATGAACTGAAAAACGGGTAGTTTAAACACAATACAAGTCACTTTGGATGAAAGTGCATACAAGGCATAGGAAAATAGGTAACAGTTTACAATAACAGTACTAACGATGAGTTATTGCATCCGCTAATCATGAACTTTAACTACAACATGAGTCACATGAGTTCATGTGAATGACGGCCACCTTAATTACTAGTTAGTACATGCTTGTTTGTTAATTAATGTATTAATTACCACATTAGTTCATGCTTAATTTAACCATCATGAACTCATAATATGTTTATGTGTAATTATATCATGACTTTACTTGGAGGGGTACATCATCGTTAACCCATTTGTAACTACTCATGAACTCCTTATGCACGTCCGTCTAGTGCAATTACACTGAATAACAATAGAAAAGTGTCAACATCACAGTTTAAACACAGGAGTTCATGAGTTAAGCATGAGTTAATGTTGATGTGCCCCTCCAACTAAAGTCACGACATAATTATACATTAACTGCTCATGAATTCAGGTTGGTTAGATTTTGTTTAAATTTAAATGCTAATTAATACATTATAGGCGATCACAAACTGAAGGGGGGATGGGGGGTTGGCATTGATGGGTATGTTTGTGCGAAGTCAAGATCAGAAAGGGGGGTGGGGGGATGCTGAATCTCGTTGCGTTTGAGACCCCTGTTCTAAAGTGTTCTTGGAAAATAGTTATTTTTACTCCTTGTTCAAACAAACTGATGTCGTGTGGTGTCGTTTTTGTAAGCCAGTTCCATGATTGTAATTGGTGAGTGGAAATATCTTCCACATTTCTGTTGTTTGATTTGTAATACACAAGGAAATATGCTTATTGAGATATATTCCTTTGTGTGCAGTATAATATATGCTGAAAGCACTAACCACGTCATTTAGCTACTTTTTATTTGCTACTCAGGTAGAAAAAAGGGAGAAAAAACACACACACAAAGCTTTCAGGTTTGTACTTAAAACACTATATATACAAAAGCATTACCTAGAAATGTAGTAGGCGAGTCGCTTTCCTTTTCATATTTCTGTGTTGTTACTTCTAACAGTACGTCACTGAATATTTCCAGCAAGATTCAGAAGACAATCAAAGCAGCTCACATGCATTCACATTCATATTTTATATTGTTATTTTTGCTCAGTGCCCTAAAGGGTTTGGTGGTGGTACAAATATTATGTGATAAAGTTTTTTTTTTTGTAATAAGGCTGAATCATTCCTCTCAGGTCAGTTATTAAATTTTATCCTCTCCCGATGATTGTAAAGCCCGCCTTGGGCTGCCATATCACAAGCAAAACTCTCCATCAGTCAACAGAGCCTTGAATGCTTTCATGTCCTTTCCATATTTGTCTCAGAAAGAAAATATGTTTTCGCACTTGAGAAAATAACTTAATGACTGTAATATATATAACATGGAGACAAAGTGCACACTGCACGTCTGCATATATTTCTAAGTTTAACCTCTGAAATAGAGCTCATAAAAATGGTTTCCTGTGATTTCATGCTGCATATTTTGACTCTATTTTTTTCAAAGCTAAAAAAAAGAGAAGCTACTGTACAGTATATCCTGAAACAGAATATCAGGAATAAATATAAGGAATTGATCAGGAATAAACGTGACCACACCTTAACACACTAACTATATTGTCATCCAGTTTGATGCAAATTTACATTAACTAAACATTATTTTGTAGGACCATAAACTTGAGCACCTTGTAGATTAATCAGTCTGATGTAGAGATTGTCTTTTTCACTTTGGAGCGTTATCTATAATTTAAGTTGATCTCACAGGTCGCTGTCTGTAAGTGTGCATCTACATCTCCTCACTGACCTTACAATCTTACTCAGCACTTTATAAAGTCAGACTTTCCTCAGCACCTTGCAAACTTAACTATGATGTAGTCAGCACTATTTAGACCACAGATGCCCAAAGTAGGGCCTGCTGGCCAAAGTTGGCCCATTGTAATCTTTAATTTGGCCCACCATCCCATCTGAGAAAAGAACGAGAATGATCGGGCGAATGCCTTTAAAAGAAATCATCATTTCTAATTTGACATAACCTTTTTTTGTTTGTTTGTTTTATTGCTGAGTTACCAAAAAAAGCAAGTTTCAATTAAATGTTGTAAATGAATCAGATTTTTCGATCTCGATGGATAGAGGACCATACAGAAGACATTGGTGTGGAAATCACGGGAAAAACAAGTGTGACTCCATTCTGTTGTAAATGAGATTGTTTTTGTTTTAATAATATGTTCATTAGAAAATGTTTTTAAAATGCTGTATTAGTAAATGTAAAGCAATGTTTTTTAGTTATTTTTAAATATTATTAAATAAATTAGGAAATTACCCATGCGGCAACTATATTTACCTCAAGCCCCTAGCCTCAATCAAGTTTGGTTTTTGGCCCTTTATATAAAAAAAAAAAAGTTTGGGGACCCCTGATTTAGACTCATGCACATACTATTTTGACTCTGAATTTAAATGCAAAATACGTACAGTTTTCTCATTAAAATATCCCAAATCCACCAAGGCTGTTATGTGTTTTACTTATGAACTTATCCCAAATGTTTCAAAGACAGTCAAAATCCATTTTTTTAAATAAGTGGGATGACATGGACCTTGTCTTGTATTTTAAATACTTCAGCTCATCATCCATGAACATGATTTCTGCAGAAGTCCACAATACTCCCATGATTCCACCACAGCGTCATTAAAATATGTCTTTGTTTGTTTTGAATATGCACTCTCTAGTGGTGAAAATTACATGTTTAAATTTTACAGATGCTTAAAGTTTACAGATTGCATACCATGCATGGTTAATAAAATGTAAACAAACATTGTACTATGCACAGCACGTGTGAATAAAAACTAATTAGAAAATGATTTGGCCATTTTAACAGCTTCGACTGTCACAGTGCATGTTACAATCATATAATATACAGAGTATAGATGAATATAAATGTAACACCACCATGATAATCCTCAAGGTGCTCACTGTGTGTCGAGTTAAAATGAACTTTCTTAATAAAATCCAAAGAACTTAATGCTGTAAAATGATCTTTCATTCATATGGTGGCACTGAAAGAAACAGTTTTGGAGTAACAGAAGAATGAGAAATGAGGTTTCAGGCTGGCTTGTGTTTAGACAGACGCAGATTAATAAATTAAAAACTTCTGTTTGGATGAGTCACATTGAAAGCAATAATAAAGCAACTAAATGAACCCCTAAGTGTTATTAAAAAAACAGACACGTTATTATATTCAATCATATTAGGGGGACAGTGGTTTATTCTAGTATTTATAAATAATAAAATACTGTTTTTTTAACCATTATACCATGATTTGTGTGAATGCTCAATTATTATTAGCTGAATAATTAAAAATAATAATTAAGTGCAAAGGTTGCTGTTAATAATGTAATGGATTGTTTTCATTTAAATACACTCACACACTTTACTATGACCTTTTATGTGAAGCTGCTTTGACACAATCTACATTGTAAAAGCGCTATACAAATAAAGGTGAATTGAATTGAATTAAATAGTCATACAATGCCAAACAGTGTAAAGCAAAGTCAGTAAATAAACTGTTTTGTCCATGTTAATCAACCATATCTGGACAATTCAGTAAATGTTATATTACAACTATCTGCAGATTTTACTGATGACAATATTTTACAAGGGAGGGAAAGACACTTATATAAATATTTATACAACGGTTCTGTCTGGTTCTCGAATCTGATTGGCTGATAGCTGTGCAATATTCTGCTATATCAGAACTCGTACAGCCTCTTCACTCGTGTATATTACTCCGCCCACACGTGTGGCAAATAGAGGAATACAGTTCTCACTACAGTATTACAAATATTGCAGCTGTTGGACAGCATAATGTACTTTTAAGGCTTTTTTAGGCGAGAATGTAGTTGTTTAGACAGCAACTATGCAGTTTATTTATAAGGAAAGTGCCTATTTTAAATATTTATATTTTCAGATACAGCGCGTCAGCATCCATCAGCCTGTCATACTGAGCAAAACAAAGATGGTTGACATTGTCCACATACAAGATCGTGGCAGAGACCGCATAATAAGCCTCTTGAGGAGAAAAACTTAGCATAAAACTATAAGCTACAACTGATCAAATCATTATTAAACTTGTAAGTCGATCTCTCTTTTGTATAATGCAGTGCTGTATTTATACCATAGTATTTGTAGTGTATTGAGTGTGAGATGGGACTCGCATATCAGGAAGGTATGTATTCTGTGTTGGCCACTCTTTGTATAACTCTGAGTTACTTTTTGGTGGCCATCTGTTTCTAAGGAGTCTCCTGTTTTTGTTACTGCAGACTAGTTCAGTAACCGGAAAGAAAAAAGAAATGCCCACGTGTTTAGTGTTTTTCCTTATCACAAACACTACAGTAATCTGGTAGTGTTTGCTTTACTTTGGCTTTTTTGGGGTTAATTATTGTGATATCTCAATTGCAACAGAGAAATGTTGGGAAATGTCTCTAGACTGATGGCATTTCATGCCGTTCAGCCTTAAAATCTTCAAATGTGAGCAAAATCACCTGTTTTGTCATCACTTTAGACCATACGCAGGAGAATCATTCAAATACTAGCTCTAAAGTGAAGTTGATGATTAGTAATTTCTGCTGTTTTGATCGTCAGATGCAGATGTGAATGAATGGCAGAAGAAAGTAGTTCCTCATACAACAGGATTTTGAGAGTCGCCCTGTTGGATTTTCTTTTTTATATAAACGATAATGCCATCAAACTGTTGTATAAATGCATCACACTCATAGCAGTGCAATATGGCTGTATATTGTCACTGGTGGAACACTTAGCACAATGCACACCTCCCACCAGTCCCAATATACAGCCACACCGCACTGCTACTTGTGTGATATTGCTCATATATATACTTGTATATCAATATATTCCTTTTGAATATGGCTACATTTGGGTCTGGAAGATATATCAGATAATTGAGACCAAAAATGGCCATTAGATATACTCCAAAACAAATATGTTTCATGTTCAGCCACAATTTACATCAGAATCAGCAGTAGATTCCAAAAAAGGGTCTGGGGTGAGGATGATCTTGGCAGGGTGCGTCACACTGCCAAGTACCAGAAGAATCTACTATATAAAAATTATTTATATAGCCATGGATTATCCCTAACTGCGATCATATTACTATAAAGTTCATCACAAGTTTACAGATATTTGGGTAATGAAGTGTCACTAATGTCTTTCTAGTAACAAGACTGGAAGTCATTGCTTGTGTGTGCATTTACTGGCAAAATCATTCTCTAATTTTAAAGTAATTTCCCATTATTAACTGTGTAAGGGGGGCTATTATGTTTGTTTTCAATGATGCCTTTTCAAATATATTTGGCACACAACGAATCTTTTGTACGATGATAAACGGGTGACACTTTAAGTCACTTTTTTTTTATCTATTTTTTTATTTCATATTTAGAAATGTTTGCTTTTTCAGCCAAAATCCAATGTTTTTTAGTTGTTGAAATTTGCTTTCATAATTTTTTATAAATTGTTTAAAGAAATGAAAAAAAACAGAATCACAAACATACTGCTTATTTTAGCCCAATTAAATGTACTTTTTGTTTTCATGATAGGATATCTCATGATCATGGAGGCTTTGTTCCAGTCTCTATCGTCACTCTTTTTCCAGTTTGGAGAGCATTGCAATGGTCTGTCTTCAGAACGAGATTGGTGTGCTCATATGGTAAGAATGTGACGTTTGGATGCACACAACCCTCTAGAAATGATTGTCTTGGAGCATTTCTTGACCAGAACATTACATCATCACCTAAAGATCAAGTGGAACACCATAAAAAACATTTCTCATTGTCTGCTCATAGACAATTGAATAGAAAAATGAGTGTGGAGTTCAGTAGGTCTTTGAGAGAATAATAGAAGACATATTACTCTAACGATCCAAAATATGATTAAAAGAAAGATGTTTGAACTTGGTTCCAAACTTTAGATTGACTTCAGTGAAATCATCCGTCATCTTTCATGTCCATTAAAAATGGGGTGATATGTTTTTGACAAGTATACAGAACATATAATGCTTTATCAAGCAACACTGAGCAAAAATAGAACAGCAAGACCACAATTTATTCAAAAGGAGAGTTTTTTCAATTGCTAAAATATTCAAGTGCAACACTTTTTCATGAGAACTGGTGTCAGAAAGCACTTTAGGCTTGAAATGGCTCTTCAAGAGTCATTCATTTAGCTGCTCATTTGCATTGAGACAGCAATGACCCTTTTGCTGATATAAATACTGTGCATTTATTCCATTATCATGTAGGTATATGAGAATCTGCTCTCTTCCCACAGGATATACAATTGGACAATAGAATTATTATATTTAAAAAATTTAAGCTATAAAAATAAATCATTTTTATATAGCAAAATAAATTCAATTAACCCATGGTCTGTTAAATTCTTGATTCTGATTGGCTGGAAGGTGTTAATGCAATTGCTTAATGCACAGGTAGTTCCAGTCAGTTTTGATCACAGTTAGAAATAAATCTGCTGCCCTCAAACAGTAGTAGTTACTATAGCAACTAAGTGATAATTGCCGGCTAGTTCTTTGCAACTCTCACATGGTTGGCCACTGAAGCTAAGCAGAGCTGCGCCTGGTCAGTACCTGGATGGGAAACCACATGTTGCTGCCGCAAGTGGTGTTAGTGAGGCTCATCTTGCGGTCTGTGTGGGTCCTAATGTCCCAGTATATTGATGGGGACTCTATACTGCTCAGTGAGCACTGTCTCTCAGATGTGACAGGTCCGCCTGATTCAAAGCTGGGACTAGGAGATCTAACATGTCATAACTGACAACAATTTGGTCAAATATTGTACTGCAAAAGGCAAAACTAGTTTTAACTTGTCTGTAACTTGGCAAATGTCCATAGAATAAGTGAGATAATCCAACACAATCTCACGGCAATTCGTAACTTTTTGATTTAGTGGCTAATTCGTACGAATTCATACGATCTAATTCGTACAATTTAGTACAATTTGCTCATCCGCCAATGACGGTTGGGTTTAGGGGTGGAGTGAGGTGCCATGCCTCCTTTTTAGAATCGTACAATTTCGTACGACTGAACTCGTACGAATTCGTACGAATTAGCCACTAAACTGTCAAAACGTAAAATACTTACGTTTTCTCGTGAGATCAGGCTGGATAATCAATAGATTGCTGTGTGCTAAAGGATTTTAAATGTTTTTTCCACTTAGCATCAGGTGGATCGCATTATGCATTTAAAAATGCATGATAATCTGTTAATTATCCTTTACATAATGAATTATGAATAAAAAAATGTGGATATAAAAACATACCTAACAGGGCTGCACAATATATCGTTTCAGCGTTGATATTGCAATGTGTGTGTCCACAATAGTCACATTGCAGGATATGCAATGTTAAATTAAGATTATAGTTGATCAAGAATTGAGAATACATAAGATTTGAGAAGTCATTGCAAAGTTTAACCATAACAGAGTGAAACTTTTTCATTTGCATGTGTTTTAAAGGCATTTCAGGAAAGTTCAGAGCATTCGGGCACAATAATGTAAAACATCTGTAACTTTAACGAAGAATAATTTTACTGAATTATGAATACAATGAAGACAGTGTTATTTTACATCTGAATTTTATTTGATCTGAATACTGTTTAACTGTTCAGAAAACCATAAAATACTGTTTTTACTTTTTTCTTTGCTCTATTGTAATTATTCTTGCTTGCAATTTGTTATTTTAAATTTTTTTACATGATCCACACCCTTACAAAATCAACCCAACTAATCTAAATTAAGTTTTCCCCCCAAATAAAGCTATTCAAGCTATTCATTTAACTTCTGGCAAAATTGTAAGCAGAGGTTAGCAGATATTTGTTCAGTTTTTCCATTTGTTTACAGCATTTTAACTAAGCTGGACATGCACATCAATAATTGGCAATTAGCGGTTAGAGACGTGCTGTGCAGTGCAATGACCTGTTAAAAATCTGTTAAATGGGGGGAAAAACATCAATTGAGCGAAATCCAAAATGACGCTTCGTTAATTTCACGTGCAACAATACAACTAATTAATCTGAAGCATCTGGAAAGAGCCAACAGTTTAACACACTACTGGAGGCTCAGAATGGTGTGAGTAAATATTTTTGATGACTTTGTAATTCAATCATTTGCATTATGCTAATTATAAGTGCTTTGTCGGTTAGACCTTTAAAATGGTTGTAACGAGTGGTTATTTGAGTTACTGTTGTCTTTCTAACAGCTCAAACCAGTCTGGCCATTCTCCTCTGACATCAACAAAGCATTTGCACCCACAGAACTGCCGCTCACTGGATATTTTCTCTTTTTCGGACCATTCTGTACACTCTAGACATGGTTGTGCGTGATAATCCCAGTAGATCAGCAGTTCCTGAATATTCAGACCAGCCTGTCTGCCAGCAACAACCATGCCACGTTCAAAGTCACTTAAATCACCATTCTTCCCCATTCTGATGCTCGGATTGAACTGCAGCAGATCGTCTTGACCATGTCTATATGCCTAAATGCACTGAGTTGCTGCCATGTGATTGGCTGATTAAAAATTGTGTTAACAAGCAGTTGTACCTAATAAAGTGGCCGCATTATTCACTATTTTATCACTACTCAGACAAGCATGTTTGTGATTCATCATTCTATGCTGTAATATATTATTTGTCCATGAGTTGTCCATGTATTGCAACATATTCCTACACCTACAGTTTCTCATAAATTTAAAACCATGGCAAATTAGCCTTCCGACTTGGCCTAAAATCTGACATCACAGCTAAGCAGCTTTAACAAGCCTGTTTTTCATTTGGTCAGTGCAAATTAAACTCATATGTGATCTGTTTTTCAGTAAAACCTCAGAGCATCAGAGCACTGGCTTCCACTTTGACAGTTTCACATATTATCAAGTATCATTAACACAGTTAATTGATTCAGTGTGTCGCAAGAGAATTAAACCTGAAATCCATCAAATAAGCCCTGCGATCACCTCAGCAAAGACTTATGGAAATCATTCCTCTTTTTTTCTTTATTAAATAATTACCTTAGGTTTCCCAGACCTGATTTGGACTGGGACTGAAGGTTTCAGATGTCTGAAGTTAATTTAATATCATTTGCTCATTCCTTATTTCATGGCTTTAGTCTCATGGCGGAGGTGTTCCAGAACAGCTGAGGGTTCAGGTAAAGTTGATCTGGAGCGTATAGTAATATCTGATATATTATAAAAAGGTTGTAAAGGGAACTAGACTCTAGAGAGTGTTGGATCTGCAATGTGGATGACATACACCTGCTGAATTAAAAGAGAAAACCTTTTTTTTCTACATGTCAGAATTTCTTTACACCTTCTATTATATTGTGTGTCAATTTTGATGCACAAAAAAGTACTAACTTCACGTTGAAGTCTTTAAACATGAATTTGGCTATTGTATTATAAGTGAATGACACTAAATACAGGTCTACACTACCCAGGCTCCTTGAAGGTTTAAACATGAATTTGGCTATTCTATTACAAGTGAATGACACTAAATACAGGTCTACACTACCTAGGCTCCTTGAAAATGTGTGCCTCAGCCTACAGTGTAAAAAATCAGTCTGGTAAACAATGTATGGTAAAAAATACTGTACAATATATGGTAGAAACTGTAAAAGATATTCCTATAGCACAGAAACACAACCATAACCATAAGGGCATGAGAAAGGCATATCATATCACAAACAGCTTTTCCACAAGTGATCAGTGTCATTCACACAACTACAAAACACCATCATGGTAACACATAAACTAAAGTAACACGATAAACATTTTCTATAAAAATTTGATCAACATATTTCTCTAATGTATAGCCTTCATCACTGATGAGGAAAAAAAAAGAAAAAGAACCGTAGTAATATCAGCAAAAAGACACAAAACCTAAAGCATCATGCAGGAAAATGTGCAAAAGTGAAATGCGTTGTGTCGGGCAAATAGCAAAAATCAAAAGAAACAGAAAATATATACAATTTTGTTGAAATTTTGTAGTTTGTCTGGATTTTTTTTTTTTACAATATTTTGCTTGAATTTCAAAGTATTATCTTTCCATTTCTAAATATGTTTGGTGACTAATATATTATTTGAATAAACATTTGTTTAATAAATCTGTTTTGTTCAAATACACCAATATATATTACCCATATTGACTGAAAAATGAATACAAAACATTTATTTTCAAAATGGGGTGTACTTAATTATGCTGAGCACTGTACACACATCAATATGCACATATAGTACATAATTACCTATATATACACACCACATAAACTTGAATGTAAAAGGAGTAAAAAAATGTATTAAATAGATTATAAACCTTACCATTTCATGAGTGAGTGAATATTCTGTGCTTCTAAATGGTTGTATTCCTGTTGTGTTTCGTCTGGTTACAATGTAACCTGCTCATTTAACATTAAGGTTTACGTTGAGAATATTTATATATTGCTAATAACCTCATGTGGAACTGAATCTGTCTCATTTCGGAAGTATGCTTTGAGGGCCTTCCTGACTGAATGAATGAAATTTGCGGTTTTCCACCAAGGCAACCCGGGGTACTGAAATATAGTTGGCTAAACTGGCATTGGGTGGGTTAAAATTACCAAAACAAAGACAGCATTCCAGCATGGAGAAGCAGAATATCTGACTCCAGCATTGTTTTTCAGATAAACAATTCACTTAGCATGTTTCTTAAATATCTGCAAACATATTATGGTATTTTTATGCTTCAGAAGAGTCTAAAACTTACATACAGCACCTTTAATATTTCCCATAAACTAAAATAGTGCAGTCCTAGAAATTCTGGACCCAAACACCTCAGAAATAACAATCTGCACATCTACTACAAATCTGCACATGACTTTCCCTACAGCTCCAGAAGATAAGAGTATGATCTGCTACTGCCTGTCCAGTGAATGTCTTTTTAAACTGCTATCTGTGAATAAACACGCATTTCCTCTGCTCAAAATGTTGTAACATTTCAATTACTGTATTCCACAAACCTGATATACACCGCATTGAAATGTATGAAATAATGAGCAAACGTAATACAAAGCCTTACAACATTCACAATGAGGGCTATTATCACAACTAAGCCTTGGTATTTTAAAAATCTCTCACACAAAGATATATTTGCGCCGCACATTATCATGTATTTTCATTGGCGAAATAAATCTGGGGCAGTCGCAGAGAGGAGATAGAGTGTATTATTCTCATCATAGGCCTGAAGCTAATAACTCCGCCGTTCTTCCTGCTTGCCAAATAACGTGCTGCTGCAAGTTTGGAGGATCTTTTACAGGCTGTGTGGGACTAGTTGGGAAGAAAAACAGGTGTGCCTTGATATGTAATTAGGCAAGTGCATTATTTCAGAGGCCTGGAAAGAATATGGCAATGGCTGTTAGTGCTAGCAAGTGAATTATTTGTGCTTCTCTGGTGTATCGCACACATTCAGCAGGCTTTGTGTGGACGAATTCGACTTTTGACATGCTCCTTGCACAACATCCTGGCATTCATGCTGAAAGACGTCTCAAAACACAGCTTGGAGAAGATCTTTATATGTTTTAAATGTCACAATTCTCCTGCGAGCTGAGCTTTTAACTCAGGTTAGCTTTAGCCTGTCAGCTTTTATTGTTTTGGAATACGTGTGGAACAATAAACATTCGTGCATGATATAAATCTGAGTCTTCCTTCCTGTACATATTTATTGGTTTGTACCGAAACACTAAAAGCAAACAGGAAGAAGGATTGAATTATCAGATGTTGGCTATATGATTTTAGGTATTTATGGTGTGATAAAAGAGGACTTGAGTTTTTGTTAGTTTGAAATACTTTAGCCAGTCTCAGATTTATATGCAAGTTTCTGAATTGTAAACACTGTGCCTTTGTGGTCATATAAAAAACATAGCAACAGTTTTACCGAAACATGCTTACAAAACTAAAAACACACCTATAAATACAAAAATCACTTGAAATTTAATCTATAATTCACACTAGTTGCAGTTGAACACCCACATTTTTATTGCTTTTTAAATTAATTATGCTTACAGGGGCAGGTTGTAGATTTTTTTAAAGGAACACTCTACCTTTTTTTGTAAACAGGCTCATTTTACAAGCCACCTAGAGTTAAAGGGCTGATTTTTGACATTTTTGAATCCATTCAGCTGATCTCTGGGTCTGGCGGGAGCACTTTTAGCATAGCTTAGCATAAATCATTGAATTGGATTAGACCATTAGCCTCTCGCTCAAAAATAAGTTTTGAAAAGGTTATATTTTTAAATAATCAAAATCAAAAGTCGATATTTTTTCAACACAATCTCATGGCAATTTGTAACTTTTAGATTTAGTGACTAATTTGAATACTTATTGGTATTCGTACCGTAAAATCGTACCTATTTAACTGACAAAATGTAAAATAGGAATGTTACATCAGGCTGTATTTTTTATGTCGCTATGACTAGGAGCTATACTCCCATTCTGGTGTAATAATCAGCTGATCTCTGGGTCTGGCAGGAGCACTTTTAGCATAGCTTAGCATAAACCATTGAATCGGATTAGACTATTAGCCTCTCGCTCAAAAATGACTTTTGAAAAGGTTATATTTTTATATATATTGAAAGCTTGACTCTTCCGTAGTTTTTTCATGTACATAAACTGATGGAAAATTAAAAGTTGCTATTTTTTCAACACAACCTCACAGCAATTCGTAATTTTTAGATTTAGTGGCTAATTAAAATACTTATTGGTATTCGTTAGTGTACGAATTCATACAAATTAGTCACTTAAGTGTCAAAATGCAAAATAGTAACGTTACCTTGCGAGATCAGGCTGGATTTTTTATGCCGGTATGGCTAAGAGCTATACTCTCATTCTGACATAATAATCAGCTGATCTCTGGGTCTGGCAGGAGCACTTTTAGCATAGCTTAGCATAAACCATTGAATCGGATTAGACTATTAGCCTCTCGCTCAAAAATGACTTTTGAAAAGGTTATATTTTTATATATATTGAAAGATTCACTCTTCCGTAGTTTTTTCATGTACATAAACTGATGGAAAATTAAAAGTTGCTATTTTTTCAACACAACCTTACAGCAATTCGTAATTTTTAGATTTAGTGGCTAATTAAAATACTTATTGGTATTCGTTAGTGTACGAATTCATACAAATTAGTCACTTAAGTGTCAAAATGCAAAATAGTAACGTTACCTTGCGAGATCAGGCTGGATTTTTTATGCCGGTATGGCTAAGAGCTATACTCTCATTCTGACATAATAATCAGCTGATCTCTGGGTCTGGCAGGAGCACTTTTAGCATAGCTTAGCATAAATCATTGAATCGGATCAGACCATTAGCCTCTCGCTCAAAATGAGTTTTTAAAAAGTTATATTTGTATTTATATTGAGGCTTGACTCTTCTGTAGTGTTATCATGTACAGAAACTGATGGAAAATTAAAACCTTTTTAACACAATCTCACACTAATTCGTAACTTTTAGCTAATTCAAATAATTTCTGGTTTCGTTTGTGTACCAATTCGTACAAATTAGCCATTAAGTGTCAAAATGTAATAATGTTAGCTCATGAGATCAGGCTGTATTTTTTATTTTTATTCTCATTCTGGTGTAATAACCAATTAACTTTGCTGCCATACCTGCTCTGCAGCAGGTGCAATGATATCACACAGCACCTGTAAATAGCTCTCAATTGTCTTTCACAAATGTCTACATGGTTGCCAGATTTTCAGGCCTGCTTAATATCACTTTGTGCTCATATAAGGCAACTGTAATATACTGTAAGAGAAACCCTGTAAGATGCTCCATGTACTGCTTTTTCATTCATACAGTTCATTCATCATTTTTCCCCCTCAGTTCGTTCAAAAAATGGAGCAACAGTGGCTTTACTTGGTTACAGGTTTACGCAAATCAGTCAATCAGGCATTATGGAACGAGAAATTCTGAGGCACCATGGGACGCAGCACAGCTGGATTGTCCTTGCAGCAGACATAAATAACAAGAACTATCAAGACCCAGGCCAGCATCTGGGAAAGAGAGAGAGAGGCCGATTGAGAGAGACAGGGAAAAAAGGTCTTCCGTCACACCATGCTTCATTACTTGGCCCTGTCAAAACACACAATGTGCTGTCAGAACATTCAACTCATGACCCTTTTTGGAGTAAGTTCACCCACTGTGGCCCTGATGAGAAAGGACAGGTCCCCCGATTTCTCTTACTGGGCGAGCTCCAAGTAGCACCTGAGCAAACATAAAACTTACATTTTATTTCTTTGTTTTTACTGAGTTAAAGCAGAAGTTTATCTTAGGTGGATATAAATAGGAAAGTGAAATTATTGGGGCAAAAATGCAACAATTACAATGTTCATTTTTTTATAATAATGATACGATTTTAATGTATGTTTTGTGAAACTGCTCACAAAAATCACATACCTGCCTATACATGAAGAACAGTACGTTTTTATGTCTGAATTCATAGTACTGAATACACAGTATGTAAAAAATATGTGGATGACCTAATACCAGTCCAGGATCATTGGAAAAAGTGCTTCAGCCTACATAAAAATGTTCTTTTAAAAATACATTGCTTTGGATGCACTTTTCAGATGACAAATCCACTTTAGTATACTTCACTAAAAAGGTTGCTGCCTTGATTTTTTAAGTGGAATCAAATTAACTTTTTAAACTAACTTAAAATATCAAGCTAAAATTTGTATAATTTGAAATAAAAGCTAATAACTGCTAGTGCTGCTCAGAAGTGTGCATTTAATGGACATTTTACTTGCCCATGAGGCAACCGGGGAGAGTTTTTCAACACAGGCTCATTTTGAATACGTAGCCTTGTATACATTTCTGGAGAGTGTGAATTATGTAGCCAGAGGTATGTATGGCTGCATTTCGTCTTAAAAATAAATACTTCGAGGTGGTATGACGCCACTGATGGCTTCTGTTTTTTTTTCCGTGCTACCAGCTGACTGCTTACCTCTGTGTGGACAGCTTTTCTGCTGTTACCAGTTTGCCCAGTGACTCGCCGCATACATCTGTAAACTTGAGACGCAGAGCAGAGTTGACCACGATGATGGGGTTCGAGTCTGCCGAAGAACAGTTCCAGAAAGTAGGTAAGACAAAAGCAAAAGGCAAAAAATAAAATACACAAGTAAATAGCAGGGTGAGAACGGGGTAAGATCTGAAAATGTGGTAAAAATCAGGTAAGGGCTTTTCTTTTCCTGGATTGCTTTAGAAAATGCTGTCTGTCGGGTTTAGGGAAGGGGGTGGAAGAAGGGATCGGTTGGCCAGTCAGTCGACAGTGTCTTTTGTTGGATTTACGCAAGAAGAGCCAACACAATCTCACAGTAATTCGTAACTTTTTGGTTTAGTGGCTAATTCGTATGAATTCGTACGATCTAATTCGTACGATCTAGTACGATTTGCTCATCCCCCAATGACGGTTGGGTTTAGGGGTGGGGTTAGGTGCCACGCCTCCTTTTTAAAATCGTACAATTTCGTACGAATGAACTTGTACGAATTCGTACGAATTAGCCACTAAACTGACAAAATGTAAAATACTTACGTTTCCTCGTGAGATCAGGCTGGAAGAGCAGGCATGAATGGCACTCACGAGAGAAATTTGAGATCCAAAAAAGGTCTCTGGTGGATTCACAAAAATAAAAACTGCAAAAAAAAAAAAAACTTACCTCAAGAGACATATTTTTACGCTCTCCAGAAATGTATACAGGGTTACGTATTCAGAATGAGCCTGGGTTGGAATTTTTGAATGGAAGTTGTTGGGTCTGTAAACAATGAATGTGTTGCAGAGATCTCTTTTGCCATTCATCACATTGATTTTCCAGAGCTCTTTGTCAAAGTTGATTGCATGTTAGTAATACACTCTTTACTCTGAATACTTGAAATGTCAGAAGTTTCTTAAGACCAAGGAAAACAGACAAAAAATATTATTAAATAGTTATTAGCACAAGGTTGAGTGCAAAGTGGGACAGTAAGTGGTGGTAAAGTGACAGAGACTTTGCTGTGCTTAATGTTTATGCTTACCTCAGTGTGTATAACCTCTTGTCATCCTTTTACCATACAGTTAGATGCATTTAGACTTTTTTAATTGAGTTCTTTTTGCAATTAGAGGAATAATATCATTAATAATACCTCTGTATAATTTCAGGCATAATATTAATTTAAAAAAAGAGCTACAATAAAGGGAAGACAAGAATATAAGCAAATTAGAATTATTAAGAGTAATAGTTGTAAAACTATTAATACAAAGGGAGAAGTTAAATATCACATCCACATTATATGTAAACTACATGGCTCTAATATGATGAGGAAAAAAAAAATACAGAACAATCAAAGCTAAATTTAAGAAATGTTCACATATAAAAAGAGAGCCACGATTTCACCATAAAATACATCTACACACATGCACAGAAATTCCCTCAACTCCCTCCATATGCCGCGTCCCGCTATGCCTTAGAATTTCTCACTCCATAATGCCCGATTGGCTGATTTGCGTAAACCTGAAACCAAGTAAAGCCAATTGTTCCTTTGTTGGAAAAAACTGAGAGGGAAAAAAGAGAGCATAAGTTCTGCCTTCATCCATAATACATATATAGCCTTTATGAGCGGAAGAAGAACATTAACAGATACAATAGTTCTTTTGTGGTTAGATCCAAATAATCATTATTAAACCTAAATGAATAAATTAAGAGTTAAAATGCAAAAAAAAAAAACTCTAAATACCGGCTGAAATGTTCTCCTAAAATGAGCATTTTTCTCAGCTTCCTATGTTTATGTTCAGATTTCACTTTAAAGGCAATGAAAAGAACCTATTAGTCACTCTAAAAGGAATATTACTGAGCCTACACACCGGAGTAAAAAAAGCTAATTTTAGAAGGAAATATCCAACAGCATTTAGAGGTTTCTGCATAAATATATAAACAAACATAAGGATAAATAAATAAACGAATAAAAGGAATGTTAGCTAACTGAATGAGTGAACAGAGTTTGTTTTCTAATAAAAGAAAATGATTTACATTCTGGGCTCTATAAGTAAATGTTATATTTTACCACCGTGTCTCTATTTTTTAATTTCAGATTAACTTTAAACTGTTTCTACATAGATTCTTTCAGTAGACCAAAGAGCAAGAAATGAACTTTTCTTTAACACAACCCATATAGACCTTCATCAAGAACATTTAATAACCTGACCTTCATTCCCCTCTGCTAGTTCTCTACAGTGTCTGTTTGTTTGATGTGCATTACAGACACAGATCTCTTCAGCTTCCCTCAGCTCTGATAATCCCAGAAATTTAGGGGGGCTCAGGCTGAGACCATCCAGCCGGAACCACTAATTGGAAACCTCAGTCCACTAATTCTGAAGGCATGATCTCCCCCTCAGCAACCCTGATAAACATGAGCTCACGTACAGGATCAATAATCGGTTGCCTAGAGATGCATTGGCTGGCTGGGGGCCTTGATCGTTGTATCTACCCAATGCCGTTTTTTCCTTTTCATTAGCCTGCATTAGCTTTCTGCCCGGAGGCTTGATCTAACACACAAGAGGGGGAGAACTAAAGGAAAATGCGCTAAACAATTATCCAATTAAAAGGCTTTTGCCCTAAATGATTGGCCGAGTGCTGATGAACTTGACGGGTCATTGCATTATTAGAGCACAGGCTCTATATACTGAGGAACACTAAATTAATAAATGGAAAACTCTTAAATGCCCTGTGAAATTAAAATAAAAACATTTAGATGTTAAATTCAGTCTGTTTGTTTTATAGATATCTATAAGCTAGTGTGTTCCAAAACAATGACAATATTCGCATTTAGAAAATATAAAACTGATATAAACATCCAAAGTAGGGCAGCACGGTGGCGCAGTGGGAAGCGCTGTCAACTCACAGCAAGAAGGTTACTGGTTCGAGCCCCGGATGGGTCAGTTGGCATTTCTGTGAGGAGTTTGCATGTTCTCCGGGTGCTCCGGTTTCCCCCACAAATCCCAAGACATGCGCTATAGGTGAATTGGGTAGGCTAAATTGTCCATAGTGTATGCGAGTGTATGGGTGTTTATCAGTGTTGGGTTGCAGCTAGAAGGGCATCCGCAGCATAAAACACATGCTGAATAAGTTGATGGTTCATTCCGCTGTGGCAAACCCAGATTAATAAATGGACTAAGCGAAAAGAAAATGAATGAATAAATAAACAACCAAAGCTTGCCGTTTGTCACCTTCGCCTAAATGGATCAACGATTTTTTTTCACGTCACCTCATACTTCAGTTTCTCATCAAATCTTGACCAATCAAATGCTCTCTAGCATCTGGCATGCTCCACCCCCTTCAAAACGCTTCACATTTGCTTTTCATTTGATGTACTTGATCTCAACCATTCTCATTGGCAGAGCAGTAATAAAAACTTAACGCTATTGGCTGTTTTTTTCAATGGGAGGAGCTACTTTCCTAATTTTTCAGTTGAGATTACGTCAAACATTGAATAAAAACTGCACATTTAAAAGCACTTCACAGGACTTTTAACAAATAAAAACAGAGGCTGCGTCCGAAATCACATACTTCCATACACTAAAAACAGTACACGAGCTGAGTAGTAGGTCCGAATTTTAAAAACAGTATGCGAGAAGCATTGGATGTACACTGTGATATAGGCTCTTTTTACAATGACGTCACTTCACTTCGCCCTATCAGCAACGCAGTGTATTTTTAGTTCCGGTTTCCCTTTGAATGAATGGGACACTTCTCTGGAAAATGTACAAATAAAAATACTAACATTGCACGATCTGATTTAAGACTATTACTGGTAATGGGCATGTGTCCTAATGTTTTGAAAATTATTCTTTAAGTTATTAAGAATAGGAATAAGCTATTGTTTATCAAGGAATACCTATTAATTAAGTTTATTTCCTCAATAATGGATTTATATTTACTTTAATGCTGCTCTGTGTCACGATCACCAGCGATCATACTCCCAGATCGCTGGATCTCACACACATGAACTACAAATCCGCCATTTTGGGACTACATATTCATACATGCACTCCGTTCACACACACACGCTTCCTCATTTCCATTGATTAGACTCCCACAGCTGTTGCAGCTTCCAAGACTGATTACACACACTATTTATACATCACACACACTCCCTGCCTTTGCTGAGTCTTGTTTACTGTATAGTGACTTTACAACGCGTTTCCTTTGTCTTGTTTCACTGTGTATTTACCCTAGCCTTGTTTACGGAGTTATCCTTGTCTGCCGCCTGCCTTCCGACCTCTCGCCTGTGACTGTTTACGATTCTGGACTGCCTATATACATCTGTTTGCACCTGTGTTGACCATTGCTTCTCTGACAACGAATAAACCTGCACGTGGATCCTACCTCAGTTGTCTCTGTCACTCCCCGTGTTACAGAAGACTCGGCCACCCAAACATGGATCCAGCGGGGATTAAAATCATGTGCCTGCGTCAAGGAGCCCGGTCAATTGAAGAATATGTGCAAGACTTTAATAATCTGGCTCATTTAACCAAGCTGAACGATGTATGCTTAATGATATTCTTCCATGGCGGATTATCTGAGCCACTTTATTCAGCCATGCCACTGTGCGAACCCCAATGGTCAATAGAGAAGTACATCGACTGGCACTACAAATGAGTGGGTCCCCCTTCACCGTGGGCGAGGTGGAGGAGACCCCTAAATATTTTTTGGGGGGGGCAATGTACAGCAGGACCAGAGGACAACAGGGCTTGCTGTACATCCCACGGACACATTAATGCTGGCAACACCCATACTCCTGTCTCCAGCTCATAAGATGGTCGCTTCCAGTCCTCCAGCTCACAAGATGGCCGCTTCCAGTCCTCCAGCTCACAAGATGGCCACTTCCAGTCTTCCAGCTCACAAGATGGCCGCTTCTAGTCCTCCAGCTCACAAGATGGCTGCTTCCAGTTCTCCGGCTCACAAGATGGTTTTCTGTTCCTGCCTTTGTTCCTGCCATAGTTCCTGAAAGACCATCGCCAGAGCCACTACTGCCAGAGCCACTACCTGAGCCACTGCCACCAGAGCTGCCAGATCCTCCAGAGCTGCCAGATCCTCCAGAGCTGTCAGATCCTCCAGAGCTGCCAGATCCTCCAGAGCTGCCAGATCCTCAGTCATTTCCAGAGCTGCCAGATCCCCCAGAGCTGCCAGATCCTCAGTCACCACCAGAGCTGCCAGATCCTCCAGAGCTGCCAGATCCTCCAGAGCTGCCAGATCCTCAGTCACCACCACAGCTGCCAGAGCCACCGCCGCCGCCGCCTGAGCTTCCTGAATGGCCGCCGCCTGAGCTTCCTGAATGGCCGCCGCCTGAGCTTCCTGAATGGCCGCCGCCTGAGCTTCCTGAATGGCCGCCGCCTGAGCTCCCTGAATGGCCGCCGCCTGAGCTCCCTGAATGGCCGCCGCCTGAGCTCCCTGAATGGCCGCCGCCTGAGTTCCCTGAATGGCTGCCACCGCCGCCTGCGCTTCCTGAATGGCCGCCGCCTGCGCTTCCTGAATGGCCGCCGCCTGAGCTCCCTGAATGGCCGCTGACGCCCGAGTTTCCTGAATGGCTGCCACCGCCGCCTAAGCTTCCTGAATGGCCGCCGCCTAAGCTTCCTGAATGGCCACCAGGTTCATATGACCCGTCGATGTCTGCGGAAAGTAAGGCTCTAGGCTCTCTACAGCTCCATGATCCAGGGCCACTGCAGCTCCACTCTCCAGGCCCTCCGCAGCTCCACTCTCCAGGCCCTCCGCAGCTCCACTCTCCAGGCCCTCCGCAGCTCCACGCTCCAGGTCCTCCGCAGCTCCAGGCCCTCCGCAGCTCCACTCTCCAGGCCCTCCGCAGCTCCACTCGCCAGGCCCTCCGCAGCTCCACTCGCCAGGCCCTCCGCAGCTCCACTCGCCAGGCCCTCCGCAGCTCCACTCGCCAGGCCCTCCGCAGCTCCACTCGCCAGGCCCTCCGCAGCTCCACTCGCCAGGCCCTCCGCAGCTCCACTCGCCAGGCCCTCCGCAGCTCCACTCGCCAGGCCCTCCGCAGCTCCATGCTTCAGGTACGCCTCCTCTACATGGTCCTGGCCCTCCATCCCTCCCCCTCTTCCGCCTCCGCTCCACCTCCCGCCTGATCAGTATTAGGAGTGTCTGGAAGCCACTCTTAGAGGGGGGGCTCTGTCACGATCACCAGCGATCATACTCCCAGATCGCTGGATCTCACACACATGAACTACAAATCCGCCATTTTGGGACTACATATTCATACATGCACTCCGTTCACACACACACGCTTCCTCATTTCCATTGATTAGACTCCCACAGCTGTTGCAGCTTCCAAGACTGATTACACACACTATTTATACATCACACACACTCCCTGCCTTTGCCGAGTCTTGTTTACTGTATAGTGACTTTACAACGCGTTTCCTTTGTCTTGTTTCACTGTGTATTTACCCTAGCCTTGTTTACTGAGTTATCCTTGTCTGCCGCCTGCCTTCCGACCTCTCGCCTGTGACTGTTTACGATTCTGGACTGCCTATATACATCTGTTTGCACCTGTGTTGACCATTGCTTCTCTGACAACGAATAAACCTGCACGTAGATCCTACCTCAGTTGTCTCTGTCACTCCCCGTGTTACACTCTGAATATAAATTTATATTATTCTTTATATGTAAATGTTCCAGCATGAGTACAATCCTTTACTAAATCTTATTATATTACCTGGTAAGTATGTCTATAAATTCAACCAGTTTCATTATTTACCATTTACTGATCTATTAATATTTTGTTCAGTTTCTCCGTTTGATTTAATAAATTATGTCCCACTGCCACCTTTTGGGTGGATTTAATTTGATATTAATACTACCTTTTAATTAATAATGCTACAAATAAATTCAGAATGTAATAATACTGAATTCAAATGCAGTCTTCTTAGTGTTATTTTTGCAATTGTAAATTTTTATAATGATTTTGTTCGAATATTAAGAGTCACATATAACATTGTTATTCTATTTCATTTAATTTGAATATTAAATAGACATAAATGTTTTATGTTCATGAATAAAATACCTACATAGGAAAAAATGGCAGAGAACTGAGCAGTAGAATGTGGATAATATGAATGTGTTTGTGAATCAGCTGTTAAATAAAACACCCACAGTTTTATTTATTTTTTACTATATACTCTGTTTAAAGTCCCATGTTCTTGGTTCAAGCAGAAATCTGGATGATCCGTAAGTTTTTTTTTTTTTTTTTTTTTTTTTTTTTTTTTAGATGTCAGATGTCTCACCTTGAATGCAGACAACAGAAAACAGCTGTAGTCACAGTCTAACAGTTTCTGTAGTAAATATAAAGCTGACTGGGTGAGTTCTCTATGGGGATTTCTGAGTAAGCAGAAGTAATGATGCCCTGCAAGGAGTGAAACCGAAAACCACGTGACGTCATGTGAAAAGGGTCATGTGATCATGATGTTCCATTCATACTACTCACATTCATACAGTATAGAACGTACCTTTTCTAACAGTCGAGTGGCACATTTAAATTTAAATGCAGTACCTACTGAGTAATAGGTGATTTCGGACGCAGACAGAAAACCTTGTGTTTCGACGGTTTTTACACGGCAACAGTGCTTGGTAGAGTGAAGACCAAACTTTTGAAAACAGGTTTAAAGCTTAGATTTTTGAAAATGATACCACCTGAGTTCCATGTCAACCATAAAAACATGACTCAATAAAAACATTGATGTTATGTGCATATATACAGACGTATACACATACAGTAGTAGTACCTAAGTACTTTGACAAGCAAAAAAACAATAGTAAATACAACAGCATATGTGCGGCGCATGTATGTATTGTTTCCTTACAAACTGACATCGCCACCTATTGGTCTGGAATACATAATACAGCATTTTAATCCCGGCAATGTTACTATCTGTATGCTAGTCTATTTCTATAGCTGTGTATATGTATGCTTAATATCTGAAAAAGAAAACCAACTGTTTTGTTAGCTGTAAACAGATGCCATTACATTATTTTGCAGGCTTTGTTACCAATTAAAAGAGCTAAAAGGGTTTCCAGGCTATATGGATAAAGCTGAGAAAAAAGGAAGCATGAATTGAACAATTATGGTCTATAAAAAGGTTTTACTCCGAACGGCAGAAATGAACAGTTATCTGGTTAAATGAATTTGCTCTAAATGGTTACTATAGTGAACTTGATGGGTCGTTGCATTATTAAAGCACATACGGAAGAATCTAAATTAGTAAGCAGGAAAACTCTGAGTATTAATGTAGCCTTGACATTTAATAATATAACAATTATAATTTTGGAATTATTTGGGTGAATGCAAACAAAGAGGGCGCATTTACACTAAACTATTTCCAAATGGAAACTGAATACATTTATGTGTTTTATATGTAATTAAAACATGTCACTAGCATTACAGTAGCAGGTCATGTGATCTGGCTATTCATTATTTTAACTATAATTATTATTATTTGTTATTTCTTTGCCATGAAACAAATATACTGACATATATAATGAATGACATGCATCAAAAGGAAAATGCATAAAGAGGTCTACAGCAGTGGTTCCAGAAATGGTGGTCAGGATTGCTTGGTGATTTCTAAAAAAATCTAATACATTTTATTAAACTAATAGAATTACCATATTTTACCCATAACTAACAAAATTAAGAATAGCAGCTAATGTAAAAAAACAACAACATGAAAATAAAAACCATCAGCCTTTCAGACTTCTAATTTAGATTAACGATATACTAGCGTCAGTTGCAGCAGATCGATTTTACGCCACCATGTCAGATTTTCCGACATATTTTTGGCACTCCTGTATGTTAAAAATAAATATAGATCGTGAACATGGAGGATAATCTCTAAAGTTAAATCAAGCATGGACTTAAGTGTGACCACCTACCTAATTAGGTGAGTTTAATGTTAAAATTAAACAAATGAATAAATTAGCTATAATAAATTCTTAGATTGTTAGACTGTTGTATTTATTTGTGTGTTGTCAATATACTCGTGTCTAAATAAGCCTATTGGTCTATAAGTTTGTATATTTATAAACACATCTAAGGATAGTGGGGGTCGCAAGTTATTGGTGTTGTTATTTTGGGGGTCATGGAATGCATGTATACATTTTACAGTACAGTTCAGAGACATTTGCCGAAAAATGTTGTAAAACATATTTCTATCAATCACAGATGGAATTTGGACGGCACTGGATTTCCTAGAGGAATTTGCCCAAATCCTTCTTGGCCAAAAATAAAAGTTGGCAATTATCTGTGGAATTTTTATAGTGGTTATGGCAGAAAACATTTTTCATGACAGGATCAAAAATGCAATGTCTGTGAAACACACATTTCTCTCATGACTCCCTGAAAAAATCTAGCCCCGTCAGAAGTATCCACCTAGAGTTCCCACCTAAAAGAGCTTAAAGGGTTAATGGTGTCCCAGGGTATATGGATAAAACAGACAAGGAGGAAATATGAACCATATGAAACATGGTCTACAAAAAAAAAGGCTTTCAGCAGAAATAAACCATAAGTGTTCTCAACTGAATAGCTCTTAGCCTGGACATTTTCTGACAATGATCCCTGGAATCTATTTGCTGTTCATAGGATTGAGGATACAGTCTCACAAACATTTCTCTGATACAGTAAGCTTTTCATCTATCATTCTAAAAGGGTGGTCCAAAGTGTATTTTTAAGGCTTGGTTGTGTTTATAAGATGCAAAGCCATGTGTGCTCATGCTTCACTTGTAGAAAATCATGTTATTTTTCTCATATCTTACTTTGATTATATACAGCTACTCGACGAACATGAAAATGAATGTCATATTTCCTAGTTCCTCTGAAAGGCTCGCTCTCAAGAGGCTCTGATTGCTCTGCTAACATGTGCTTTTGCGCTGTGTAAACAGTCCAGTCAGAACAGCTGTTAGCAGTGTTAGCTGCCTGAATCAGACAGAAATGAAGAGCACACAACTTACGCCTGCTCTCTAAAAAAAATCTGACAAGTGTCTTTCACATTTATACGTAATAAGCATGTGTAAGTAATATGAAACGTTCACATATCTTTTGCGAATTTGTTATTTGAGATGTAGAACACATGGAAAGCATCCGCATAGAGAGACACACATAGAGAGACACTGCAGCGCAAGTGAAGATTGTAGGTATTTACAGGGGTTTGACTGACAAATATGAATTTGTAGCTAAATTGTTAGCGGTGCCAATCAGCATTTCCATTGTTTACATCCTTGTTTACATCCTCACTACAACATACCGTTAACACTAGAAACTGTGTCTGTAGTTGATCAATTTTAACAAATAAAAATACTTACAGGTTGTGGCTCACAATCCACAGCTTCGTCAATTGGAGGAGTTTTTAGCTGAATCCAACACTGAACTAAGAGAGATTCTGGAATTTGTCATTTGTCAAATGCTAGCTATATCTTTTTTGTAATTCTCTGGAACATAATTCAAATTAAACTATAAGCACTTCTCTCTTTGTGTCGTGTCCTTTAGAAGCCCAAATACTGAAACAGAACAAGCTCTGTGGAAAAGCAGCATTTGGACGGCATTTTAGCTTTTACTGCTTTAACACAGCGCCTCTGGCCACGCCCCTTTGCTGCACAGGGTGTGTGTGCGAGGTAAATGCACGTAACCGGAAGCCCTTGTGATCTCACTAGCCCGGATGTATATTTTGTAATCCCCAAACTTCATTCGCTGTTGGCTTTGCTAAGCTAACTCTGTAAAAGCCAGTGTTCTCTTTACATTGAACTTTGAGCGTATTACATTCAGAGATGTTGTTATGTTCACACAGCAACATCACACATTAACTAAGTTTAAAATATGATATCGTAGTGGACCAGCTCTTTAATGTTCAAATGAGCAATTCCACAAACAACTTAACATTTTACCAGCCTAAGTAGAGATAGACATTCAATGCAATAACACACAACATGTGCCTTTGCAATTGTGATAGAACATAAATTATGTCGATTTTGCATAATAAATTGTGAGATGAGGTTAACAAAAAAGCTTTAAGCATCCCTTAAAAAAGAAACGTACAGACAGAGGTGTGGAGACATTGACAAAACCTCTATTTGGCTAAGAAAAAAGTGAATCTGAAGACTATCTGAAGTTATTCTGGAGCGGCGTAAAGGATTTTTTGATAGGTTAACAATGACAGGTTGCCATAAAAAATGAATAAGCTCAACCTCCACCCGTCGTGCGTGTCAGTACTGAACGAGATGCATCTGTCACACAAAACCATCGGGTTTTAGACTTGCCAATGGATCTTTGTGTGCTCGATGAAGTCCACGTGAACTGCATTTTCTACAATTAAACTGTGTGAAAGTTAAATGATGATCTATCGCTCGGCACGATTTTCCCAGGGTTTCTTTTGAGCCGTACCAAAGGCCCCGAGCTGTCTTTGTAGAACAGACTTAAAAAGCATCATACTCGTTAGCTACTTGATAAATAATGAAAACACCACAAACTACAGAGAGAAAAGGCGAAGCTGCAGCACATTTGGATTCAAGCTCTCTCCGTGCCCTGGTAAGGTCTCTAGATCATTACTGACGATTCAATACATTAGTGATGTTCAAACGGTATGGGTGTGTGTCATCTGGCATCAAGAGTACGAGACGTAATTTAACAATTAATGCAAGATCTATGGATGATGCCGGCTCCGTGCTGGGCTGCTGTTGACGTGAATGGAAGAGTTCACCTTATTGGGGGAGTCTTCAAAAGCTAATGACGCACATAGCTATGCATTTGGTGGTCAAATGCCTTACCATTGGTATGACTCACACAAAGCACAACCTAAATAAGTCAAATAGAGTTTATGTGTGATCTGGATATCAAATGCCAAAGGAATATTGTCTCTTTTTTACTCACCCTCAAATTGTTCCAGATCATTTCGTACCGTGGAAGAGGGAAGGTGAATACTGAAAGATATGCTGACAGCTCAGTGTAATAAAAGTGAAAAGGAACTGGAGCTGTGAGGCTGTGAAAATGCACCATGCTTGTCTTTGTGTCATATTTCAACTCTCTTAAAACCATATGAGAGCTTTATGGAAAGAATTCAATTTAACAGTTTATTTGACAAACATTGCATCAAATGCCATTAGGGTACAATCTGGTTTTGCCTTTTTACTGTACTGACAAAAACTAGTGCTTTTTTAAAAGCTAGTGTGTTTTACCGAAGAAATAAAGATGTTTGAAAAGACACAAATGTAAGCTAATAAAGACTTTTAAACTTCTCCTTTACTTGTTTTATACAGAACACAGTTAAAATATGATACAAAGCCTTTTTTTCCTCAAACTTGAGTCTTGAGTGTTTCACCAAGTGCCTGTTTACATTTAAAAACAAGTAAAAACAGTGCTAGATTTTGGATAGTACATCATCAGGTGTTCAGGTATATAATATAATGCCAGGTCCATGCAGAGAAACATTTTCTTAATGATGAAGATAATCTATGTGATATTTTTAGAATCACACAGGATCTCTAACTGTTTTAGTAACATAAAACTCTTCTTATCATTTTATAATAATGACAAAAGAATAAAATAAGTAATTTTTGTCATAATTTACGGAACTTGGACTGTTTCAATCTGAGGCCAATATTAACCATAATCTAATAACTACTAATAAAGACCTCCTGTTGCTGACAAAAAAATCCATCAAGTTACTGTGACACATATATTTGATTGCACACAGTTATTGCACTGTAGTAAAGCTATTCAAGAAATTCTGAAATATTATATAAGTTAATATTCTGTATTGTTTGCTGGGTTTTGTAATATAATTAAAATCACTAAAACAAAGTTGAAAAGTAGTGATAGTATTATAATAAAGTAATAATCTCTATTTGAATATATTTAAATTAATTGAATATAATATTTAAATGTAATCTATTCTGGATTCTAAAGCTGATATTTTTTGCATCATTACATTCGTCACATGACCCTTCAGTAATCACTCTCATATTCTGATTACCTGCTCAAAAAACATTTATTATTATTATTATTGTGTATAAAACAGCTGAGCAGATTTTTTCAGGAATAGAAAGTTCTGAAGAACAGCATTTACCTAAAATAGAAATCTTTTGTGACATTATAAATGTCTTTATAATTACTTTAATCAATTTAAATGACATTTCTGTAATTTCTTTAATAAATTAAATTAAACTCCAAGCATTTAAAAAAGTATAGTGCTAAATCATTTTTAACTTTAAGATAACACGAAAAACATAAAAATATATATATATATATATGGCTGTATATCGGCACTGGTGGCAGGCGTGCAATTCCTTTGTGTCCACCAGTGCCGATATACAGCCATATTGCACTGCTACGAGTGTGACACTGCTTATATATAAATGAGTGCCTTAGTGTACCACCAGTGATGACATACAGCCATATTGCACTGTTACGAGTGTGATATTGCGTTTATACAACAATTTGACGACATAATTCTGTATATAAAAAAAGAAAATCAAACACGGAGTCTAAAAGCCCTTTTGTATGAGGAACTACTTTTTTCTGCCATTCATTCACATCTGCAGATGACGTCAGAACAGCAGAAACCATTGCTACTTCACATACACCACTTTAGAGCTAGTGTTTGAATGATTCTCTAGCGTAATATCTAAGTGATGACAAAACAGGTGATTTTGCTCACATTTGAAGATTATAAAGTTTGAACGACATGAAATGCCATCAGTCTATAAACATTTCCCAGTATTTCTCTGATCCAATCGGGATATCACAATAATTAACCCCAAAAAAGCCAAAGCAGCACAAACACTACCAGATTACTGTAGTGTTTGCGATAAGGAAAAAAATCAACCCAGGCTCATTCTGAAAACGTAGTCCCGAGGACGTTTCTGGAAACCACGAAATACGTCCCGGGAGGTATGTATTTTTGCAGTTTTTGGTTTTTGTGAATCCGCGAGAGGCCGCTGTGTGCGCCTTTTTGGCTTCTTAGACGTCTCCCGCGAGTGCCGTTCGCGCCCTCGCTGTTCTCGTGTAAACCCACCAGAGGCCGCTGTCGAATGAACATCTGTCTGTCCGACTGGCTGAATGATTGACTGGGCGACCGGCCAATCGGCCGGCCGACCCACCCACCCTCCTCCTTCCCTGAACCCAACCAATTTTACTGATTGACCCGCCCGCCCTAAACCCAACCAACAATTTACAAAAGCCGTTCGGGAAAAGAAAAGCCCTCGTCCGATTTTTTTTACCACATTTTTAGATTTTACCACATTCTCACCCTGTTATGAACCTCTTCGCTTTACTTCTTGGATTCTGTTTTAGTCTTACCTGATTACTGGAAATGCTCTTACCTGGACTCGAACCCAGTCGTCGTCGTCGTGGTCAGCTCCTCTCTGCGTCTCAAGTCCGCCGACGTACAGGACGAGCTAACCTGACAAACTGGTTGCGGCGGGAAAGCCCTCCACAAGAAGGTAAGCGGTCAGCTGGCGAGCGCTAAAAGGAACGGCGTCATACCGCCCTGCAGGGTTCGCTTAAAAATGAAATGCAGCCATACGTACCTCCAGCTACATAATTTGCGGTCTCCAGAAACGTCCTCTAGACTACGTTTTCAGAATGAGCCTGGGTTGAAACTAGTAACTGAAAACAAGAGACTCGTTAGAAACAAACAGATATTAAGATATTACAAATAAGATATTACATACAGCTATTTAGCTTGTTTATTAAAAGAAGTTGTGATCTGGTACTGTATATAAAATACAATTAACTTAACTTCAAGGGGGGCGGGGAAAGCCGCTTGGGGGGAGGGCTTATATAATGGTGGGGGAAACACTGAATGCAATCTAAACAACTACATTCTCACCTAAAAAAGCCTCAAAAGTACATTATGATGTCCATCAGCTGCAATGTTTGTCAAACTGTAGTGAGTTTATTGATCTGCTGTCACTCTATGTGGGCGGAGTAATACAGAAGGGTGAGGAGGCTGTATGAGTTCTGTTTTTGCAGAATATCGCACGGCTATCAGCCAATCAGATTCGGGAACCAGACAGAACTGTTGCATAAATATTTATATATATTAGTAATAGTTCAAATACTTGGCTCAGTTGGCCTCTCAGTCCAACCTCACTTCCTGTCGCCATACTGTTCTTTGCCTTTCCAAAGGCAAACATAAATCTTAAAAATAATATATACATATACACAAAAAGGCAACAGTTATTATATTAGCACAAATATATATATTTTTAACTGTTCTTGCTGTGTTTTGGGTAAAATGCTGGTAGCTTACCTGAAGAGACCTCTAACATTGCTTGGAAGTGTACTTATAGGCTTCCTTAATCACACGTACAGTGTGCACATTGTATCCACAGTCTGTAAACACTGAACAGAGCAATTGTTTCACAGTCATCACCAAAGGAAACATGACAAAAACAAACTACTGAATCTGAACACATCCTGTGTGAATGAATCTACACCATATAAAAGGACTGGCAAGTGTTTCAAAACAGTGTCAGTATATATTAGCATAACCCAAACAGAGACCTTTACATCCATTGGTTTTCTCACTGGTGATGTTTAAGAGCAGTCAGTCCATGATCTGCTCCCAGCAGGCCTTTGCTTTAAGTTTCCCCTCTGAAATGTCACTTATCTGCTCTTACATAACAAACGGCCTTTAGGAGGGCACTTTTAATCATGGGCAGAATGCAATCTCACATGAGCGTTTATGGGCTGCGCCGATACATCTGCAAGGCTGCTGTTCTCCATATGAACTGCAGCTCCTATGAACCATTGCCAGAACATCTCAATGTGCCCCATGATTTATGGGAGCTAAAGTAAAATTGAGATCTCGAGAGAGAATAATCGGAAGACTATGGGGTTTAGCAGACATTATTCTCTTTTTGACAGAGTATATAAATCAATAAACTGAAGCACAAAACAGAAACTCCCACTAATGTTTTTCTTCTAAAGCCCAGTCAACAGAGAGACACACAAAGACCAACAATTTAGTGCTATATCATTTCACAATTGCGCAGACATGCCACAAATCAACAACCGTTCAAACAGAAGCTCTTCCAAAGATAGTGCACAGAGAGTTCAGTTTAAGTGTTGCACAAAACAAAAGGACATTATCGTATGGCAGCAGTGAAACTGTAATGCATGGTGAAAAGAAACAGATATGGATAAACAATTTCGGCGTCTGTAAAAATATAATGAACATCATTCTGCAGCCCATTTCATCTCACCAGGAAACAAAACTAATCTTTTTAGACTCCTAATGCTATCAAACCACTTTGATATAAATTTGCAGAGAGAGAATTGCAGACGTCAATTTGTTCCCCTATTGATGGCCATTCAAAACTCACTGCATTAAATGAAATAACTCTCTCTGTCTGATGCGTTTACATTTCACGTCTCAGGAAATGTGTGATGGGTGTCTGTGTGCATTCTTGAGGTAGATCTGCAAGTCAAACATTTTTCTTGTAAATTGTTAGTGCTGCACAATATTTCACATTAGTTTTCAGGTTCTGGTACATGATTTAATCTCTGTCACTGGGTTTTTCAGGCAGGATCCTTTTTCTGTTTTTAATCATGCTTTGCAGTACAAAAGGATCAATGCAGTTTTTGAAAGATTCACCACTGCATTTATTTGAGCAGTAGAGTTTAAAAACAGTTATAAAAACAGTAGAAATACAGAGTAATATCTTTCTGTTAATATTTTAGACTTTTATTTTATTCCTGTGAGGCTGAACTTTAGGATCCAGTGCTACGAGTCTTCAGAAATCATCGTAATATACTGATTTGGTGCACAAAAAATATCACCCACCGGCCACTTTGTTACGTACACCTGTCCAGCTGCTCGCTAAAGCAAATTTCTAATCAGCCAATCACATGGCAGCAACTCTATACATTTAGGCATGTGGACATGGTCAAGACAATACGCAGTTCAAGCCGAGCATCAGAATGGAGAAGAAAAGTGATTTAAGTGACTTTCAACGTGGTTGTTGGCACCAGACAGGCTGGTCTGAGTATTTCAGAAACTGCTGATCTACTGGGATTTTCATGCACAACCATCTCTTGGACAATAGAAGATTGAAAAAACGTTGCTTGGTCTGTTGAGTCTCAATTTCTGCTGCAACATTGCAACATGGTAGGGTCAAAATATGGCATCAACAACATGAAAGCATCCTGCCTTGTATCAACAGTTCAGGCTGCTGGTGGTGGTGTAATGGTGTGGGGGATATTTTCTTGGCACAATTTGGGCCCATTAGTACCAATTCAGCATCGCGTCAACGCCACAGCCTACCTGAGTATTGTTGCTGACCATGTCCATCCCTTTATGACAACAGCGTACCCTTCTTCTGATGGCTACTTCCAGCAGGATAATGCACCATGTCATAAAGCACAAATAATCTCAGACTGGTTTATTGAACATGACAATGAGTTCACTGTACTCAAATGGCCTCCACAGTCACCAGATCTCAATCCATTAGAGCACCTTTGGGATGTGGTGGAACAGGAGATTTGCATCATGGATGTGCAGCCGACAAATCTGCAGCAACTGTGTGATGCTATCATGTCAATATGGACCAAAATCTCTAAGGAATATTTCCAATACCTTGTTGAATCTATGCCATGAAGGATTAAGACAGTTCTGAAGACAAAAGGTGGTCCAACCTGGTACTAGTAAGGTGTACTTAATAAAGTGGCCGGTATATATATATATATATATATACACTTATTATTATTTTTATATTTTTTTACATATATGCCAATACAGCACTTCTGAGACATCTTTAATACAAAACAAAGCAAAAATCCTGATTTAATTTCATTTACAACAGCAGTTTTTCTGAGAACCTGTAAGCGTGTCCCGTTTTCTTGTTTTCTGCCTGCGGTCAACATGCTTGGAGCTCAATGTGGGTATTGTTATGGCCTTGAGATATTGCCAGAGCACCATGTCCTGTGTCTAATATAATCAGTCTCACTGAATTACTATCCCAGCTAATAACATTATGACCTGGTGACACCAATTTAGTCCCTTTAGGCAGGGGCTCTCGACTCCTTCATATTACACGGTCTGTTTGCCTCAGCTGCTTTCTGTGGAGATTTCAAAGGTGTCTGTACAGCCCATAAAAAAGAGCACCACGCTAAATACTGAGTGATTAGTCTCTAAGGCCCTGGAAAAAAAGGACTTTTTAGACAGACTTTTGAGCCAACAAACAAATGCAGCCTGAATAATGAGGTAAAAATCCGTTACACAGAAGTTCATCCAAGTGGCAACCAAGAAAAGCTGTCATAAAAAGATTGAGTGAGGAAACTGTACGCTTGTGTAAGCAGACACTAAGGAATGGCCGTTTATTGATGCCTACGGGCACAAACTGAATATCATCCACTTCCATTAATACAGAACATCTGGACTCTCTTAGCATTACACAGAAATCATGTTGTTGTTTTTTTACATCTTATATTTCAGCTGAAAAAAACCCCCCAAAGTGTCAGAGGCACACAAAAGGTCCTTGTGTTAGTAGCATTTACGCATGAGGAGTAATAACGCATAATTTGATTAACTACCAAGTGGCAGAAACATACTATAAACTATTAAAAATGATAAGGCAGTGATTATTTTTTGCTTCATATCAGTCTGAAAATAACTATATTATGGGTATCCAAGGACATACATTCCTTGAATTTCATTTAATTATGAGACGCGGGCATTCATTTGAGCTCATTTGTTTATTACATCAATGTAAAATCGAAGTCGGGAAAGTAATTCTGTACTTTAATAAACGAAGAGTTGGACTTTGAAAACATTTTGGATGGTTTGAGAGTTTGTAACTGCTTATAAACACTGTTTCTCTTGTCATCTTGTTCTGTTTATTTATTGTTAACAAGTTTCTGCAACTCTTGGCAATACTTACAATACATGTTTTTCATTTCTGCTGTCACTATTGCTAACAGACGGCACTCAGAAAGGATTCACCGTATTTTTATGGTCCTCTTAAAACATCCTTTTGGCTGGAAGCAACTACATGTCAAATAACTTTTATTGTAGTATTAGTAGACTGTTGGTTTAGAGTTAAAGTGAGGATTAAAAGAATAAGCTTGTCCTTTCCAAGTTACTTATAGTCAGTTGTGTGAGTTAGCGTATGGGTTGTTCTAGAATTGCAGGTACATGTTGTGTCTTCAAGATAAATCAAAAACTTTATGAAACAGTTTGGAATTTTAACACATATTATATTGTTATGTCGGTGACACGGTGGCTTAGTGGTTAGCACTGTTGCCTCACAGCAAGAATGTCGCTGGTTCTAGTACCAGCTGGGCCAGTTGGGATTTCTGTGTGGAGTTTGCATGTTCTCCCCGTGTTTGTGTGGGTTTCCCCCACAGTCCAAAGACATGTGAATTGAATAAAGTAAATTGGCTGTAGTGTATGTGTGTGAATGAGAGTGTATGGATGTTTACCAGTACTGGGTTGCCGCTGGAAGGGCATTCACTGTGTAAAACATATGGTGGATAAATGGGCGGATCATTCCGCTGTGGCGACACCTGATGAATAAAGGGACTAAGCCAAAAGGAAAATGAATGACTGAATGAATATTGTTATTTCAAAAAAGAATGTATGTATGTGTATTTAGAGACAGTGTGTCATGAAATAATTAACTGAAAGACTCCCACTATACCCATTTTACCCCTCAGTTAAAATACTTGGGTTAAAAATACCCAAACATATAACATAACTATAGGTTATTATAGCACCTTCCCAACTATGGGTTATTTTAACCCAATGCATTAGCAGGGCTCAACAATAAGGACTGCCTGATGGCCCAGAGCCAGCGTGAGAGATGCTCGGGACAGTAGACAGGATCATTACTGGCGCGATTGGGACAGTGCTGCCTTGACACTAAAGTTTAATTTGCTGTGACTATTTGTCAATTTTAAGTTTGTGCTTTTAAGTCTTTAAATGCTATCTTCTCTGTGATGTCGTAAACACCATATTGCTTCTTGGTTCCTCTTATCTGATTTGATGTTTTAAGCATGCTATTTTTTTTCCATAACTTGGTAACAACCAGTGCATAAAGAAACAGCAAAATGGCGGCAACATCAAATCATAAGGCTAAAAGAAAATTAGCCTAACATCTTGGAATCAGACATTTATGTGGGAACAACATGACAAAAAAAATGAAGTGATGTTTTGCACAATTTGCCGTCAGTTTGATAAGTCAGCTATCATTTGTTAAATAATTTCGAACTGCAATAAAATACCTCCACATTTTCCATTCTGCTATTTTTGCTTACATAACATTTTGAATTTTGCTCATTATACATTTAAAAAATTTTTAAGTATTGAAATTCTAGATTCACAGACTTTATTTTTAATACATTATTTAAAATACGTGGCTAAAAATAGCTATTAACTTCCCTTTTTTTTTTTTTTTTTTTGGATTTTGGCAGGGCAAGTAAAAATTTGAACCACTGGCCCGATCGGACCAGTATAAAAAATACATAGCATTGAATCCTTATTAGGTTATGCACTGGGTTATTTTGATTAAATGTTATTTTTTCCATTCTGGTATTACTATTGCTACTATTACTAGTACTAGTATTCATTTTAGAATTTTGTCTGTGTAAATAAATAACATACAGTTTTCAAAAGTATTGAAAATACTTTGTTTCCATTTTAAGTTCCAGACACAACGTTTTTATCCGTTAATATAGATCAGCTATGAAGTGCGCATTTGTATCATAAAAACATCAAGAGTGCTGTTAAAAAAAAATATTAAAAACACAACACGGAGAGGTAATTTGACAAAAAAATAACAATATTATTGCGTTAGAGCTTAAATAAACTTTATAACGCAAAAACAACATTACATACGCATAATAATACAACTGTTCTGTGTGACTGTGTCAACTGGTTGAGTTATTAATAAATAGCCAAATAAAGATTAAAAACAACCCAACAAAGCACCCAATATTTTTAACTCAACCACTGGGTTAAATAAATTACTCAATGTTTTTTAGAGTGCCAGTTTCCACCTTCTGAATCATACGAACAGCTTAAATTATCATGAAATAATTAGGTATAATATATATATTTTTGCGATTTATATTACTAAGTTAAATAAACACTTGCACAAACCATACTTTCAGTGTTATTTTTAATTTCAGGTATTAAGAAATATTTTGTGTCCATCCTGATCAACTCTGTTCCATCGATTATAAAAAAGCCTGCCACTTTCTCCAAGTGATGTCATTTCCTCTGTTTGTGTAACCCTGCCGGTCCTCGAACCGGGGACTTTCTGCATAGAAGTCGCCGCCAGTAGTGTAGTGGTTAGTGCATCGACACATGCACTACGGTGCTCACAGCGACCCGAGTTCAATTCCCGCCTCGCGGTCCTATGCCAATCCTTTCATTCTCTCTGCTCCCCATGCTTTCCTGTCAATAATCTCTACTATCCTATCAAAATAAAGGTGAAAAACTCCGAAAAAATTATTATAAAAAAAAAAAAAAAAAACTTTCCGCGTGGAAGTCAGTTGCTCTACCAAGGAGGCTGAAGAGAATAGCCTCTAGCGTCTGTTGCTAGAGCACCTTTCAAGGTAGAGTGAGGTTTACCAGCACAGCACTTCACTAGCTGGCCTCTGCTACACACACACCCCTAAACCTCACTCCCATCCTGGTCACGGCACCAAGGTAACCCTGCCGGCCCTACACCACCTAACCCGCTCTGAGTTAGGATCGAACCATCAACTTTCTAAATGGGAGCCAGCAGGGGTGTAGTGGACATTTAAAAAGTGGGGGGACAGCTGTATGAGATCATATGTTCATATAATTATTAATCACCTGTTTCTAAATGGTCTGTCTCTAAATGTGAGGGAGATGTATCCCCCACGTCCCCCTGGTTGCTACGCCCCTGGGAGTCAGTTGCTCTTACAAGGAGGCTAAAGACCAAGGCCCCTAGCGCCTGTCGCTAGAGCAATATTAGAGGTCAAAGGAGTGAGGTTTACCAGCAAAGCACTTCACTAGCTGGCCTCTGCTACACTTGGAAACTCTGGAAGGCATTGAGGGCTGTCATTATTTTTCTCCCTTTCATTTCTTCAAAATTTTTACAACAAAACAATAGTAGATTTATTATTTATGAATACTCTGTTCTTGTGATTTTTCAGTGAATATTCTATTTTCCATGCTATATCTGACTTGAGGTTAGTACATTGAGCGAATACACAAAATGGTGGGAAATGTCAACTCTGTTAGTGGTTTTAAAAAATTATTTATAGAACAATTAGCAACAGAATCATATTGCTCATTACATTAGGGGAATGTCTAGAACCCATCGAAATAAAGAATTAGTAGGCTATATTACACAGAGAGTCTACAAATATTCTAATGACTGGTGTTTACGTAGTTAAATGGTTACTTCTAATAAGTAAAATGCATGAAGGCTGACATCTAAAAATTGTCAGCAGATATTTGAAGGGCCTACTCTGCTATT
The DNA here is from genome assembly GCF_903798145.1 of Danio aesculapii. NCBI lineage: Eukaryota > Metazoa > Chordata > Actinopteri > Cypriniformes > Danionidae > Danio > Danio aesculapii. The sequence continues at coordinate 20,988,135 of NC_079451.1, read as the reverse complement.
TGACGTTCTTGTAATTCTCATGTATTTACTAAACTGCAGCTGTAAAACTTTCATCAGATTAACGGATTAAACAAATTGCTGGATACACAGTTTTCATTCTTTAACAACCTACTTAGAAATCTAATGTCATACCCTTAAAATATATTGCAGTAAACAAGACTAACACCACCACAACAATTATTTGTATATGCCCTGAAAACAAAACCCATGTAATACAAGGTGCTAATAACGTGATTTTATACATCTGTAGCTATGCCAAACCATGAGAAACAGCAACAGGCTATAATTACACAAACAAGTCAGTCAGAGAAAATGTGCGTCTGTGTTCAAATGCACTACACATTAGTGCCTCAAATCATATTTCCAATTTTAATGAAAGCAAGCTTCACAAAACCCTACCAAAATAACTCTCCTAGCAAACTCCAGGCTGACATTTTGCTTCAAACACAAACCGGTAAACGGAGTCCGGTTTCCATCAGCAATTTGTAGTCGCATCAAGTTTGAAACGAGACAAATGAGTCTGGACAAAAACAAATTTGGATAAATAGGATCTCACAGTGGGCGATACAGTTGAGATGTTGTGTTGTCTACGGGAGCCGTAGTGAAAGCCAGTGTCCCCTGCCTGTGATATAATGCAGAGCAGATGTCAGCCGAACCGTGTGACTAGCATTAGCGGCGCTCACAGGAGGCTTCATTGTCTTTCACGGGCAAGCAAAAAGTCAGCATTCCTGAAGGAGCAAACAAGGGCCTAACCGGCAACCGCTGCCTTTCCCCGTTCTTGCTTGTTTTACTTTATGTTTATTGAATCCCTTAATGACATTTAAACGGAAAGATGAGGAGAAGGAACAGCAGAAACAAAAGCGCCCTGTACGTATACAGCATACCAGAACAGCCTGAGTTTGAAGCAATTGAACAATTACTGTTCCACAATGTTTGTTTTACATACTTGGAAAAGGATAGGCTGTAATTTGGAGAGATAGTTCACCCACAATTACTCTCAAATGTTTCCAAATCTTTATGAGTTTCTTTTGCTGAGTTTTGTCTGCTGAACACAAGAAGATAGTTTGAAGAATGTTGTAAACCGGTAACCATTGACTTCCATAGAAGGAAAACTAAAATGGAAGTCAATTGTTATTTTATTTCAACATTCTTTAAAATGAAAATTCCCAGATAGCACACGTACGTCGTGGAGATGGCTTTGAAAGACTGTAACATGCTAAACGTTTCATTTGTTAATGAGCTGTCTTCAGGTTTGTAACAAATAAGTACATTAAATGTGTAAATAACCTATAAGCAAGGTGCTAATTACACGGGGGGTGGGTTTAATTTTAAGGCATATTTAATTCAGTATATAAGGACTAGTGTTTGTTTTTCAGTATGCAATATTTTGAATTGCAATGATATAAACTAGATCATGCAGCACATGTCTTTCATCTTTATTTCTATAGCGCTTTTTACAATGTAGATTATGTATATAACATATAAAGAGAACAAAAAACCCTGTAATATTTCAGATTGTGGAACATTCCAGCAAACTCTGTGAGCTACTGACACTGCCCCAGACTACCAGATCCCTTCAGTCCTCCAGCCAGGATCTGCTGTGCATCCATAAAATTAATACTTGCATTACATTGTGGTGGCTCCCAGACTTTGAGACGCCTTACCACCATCGATAAGTCAGGCATCAACCATCACCAGCTTTAAGACTTATTTGCTCGAAAGTTGTAAAAACAGTGCTATAGATAAATAAAACTGTCATTGTTAAATCAGGCAGGTAGATGAGTGATGGTAGAATCCTCATGTAGTTCTAGTTTACTTATTAATTAGTAACTGATCCTCTCAGTTTACTGTACATCAGTGATTCTCAACCACATTCCTGGAGGACCACTAACACGGCATGGTTTGGAAGTCTCCTTTGTCTTTTACACCCCTTACAGGTCTTTTAGTCTCTGCTAATGAGCTAATGATCTAAATCAGGCGTGTTCAGTTTAGATGACATGGTAAATGTGTAGCTGGTAGTCCTCCAAGAATGTGGTTGAGAAACACTGCTATAAATGACAGTGTTGAAGTTCAGCTCAGTTTAGTTCAGATCAGTGTAATACAAATGACACTGCTGAAGTCTGATCTACTCCACCAGACCAAACCAGGTAAGCCAGAGGCGACGGTGGCAAGAAACCAAAACTCCACCAATTGACAACAGTGAAAAACAAACCTTGGGAGAAAGCAGGCTCAGCTGGGTGCGACCAGTTCCCCTCTGGCCAAAAGTCCTGGGCAGAGCTGCAGTGTGGATGTTGGAGGCTTGCCTTTCTGACTCATCTCCGCATGAAAAACTATATAAACAACGTTTAAAAAGCTTCTTTGTGCATCCCCACAACCGTCAAGACAATCACTGAAGCTCAAGTTAATGTTTACGTTCAGGAATTTGCAGTTGTTGTTTTTTTAAATCAGCTGTGGTCATAAGCACAATTTGGATGGCAGTGATAAAATGAAACTTATTTTTAAGACAACATCCATTGGAATAAGAATGCATGCAAATCATAGAAGATGAGTTCTGTCATCCCACAATATCTGGATTTATTTTATTTATGTTGTTGCCCATATTATATTTATGGCGACCATATGATCGTAAAACACCAATTTGGTTCAATCATTTTATCATTAGGATCTTCCATCAGCGGTGGCTGAGAGGCCGTAGTTATTAATGTAAATTATTTCAAACATTTCCCTGATAAAAGCCTCCTTTATATCATTAAAGCACATTAGCGAAAAAAAGCAACCGTGGAGCACTTAGCAGTGGTCAAAAACGATTTCCAAAATGACTTTTGGATTAATTCCTGCTTTTAAACGTGGGATTTAAATTACCGCAAACCCTTGGTGTTTGTCCAAAAACAGCTTCATTTTTGGAATTATTTTTGTAGGAGGAGGAAAACACCCTGACATTTCAGAGAGCAAAAAAAATAACTAGCTAACCCCAGTAAATTGTAGAATCATCTTACGCCCTCATGTCAAAAATCTACCATCCGCATACCGCTATAAATCTCACTTCAGAAAAGTGGAGGATATGCCACTTTGGACAACTCTCAAACACACATTAATATTGGCTCAAAATCAAAGAGGAAACAGACACCAGTAACCACACTATATTTATGAAAAACTCATTTTATTTTAAAGTCTACGGTTACTCTAATAGGCAAAAAACTTGTGTGACTA